>NC_069125.1:33019897-33242459 GCF_026914265.1 Mya arenaria
TCAGCTCTGCAATTTTAATTGGAAGTCCAACAACATTTTTAAACAAACATTATAAGTTCAGTCTTTATAATTCTCCTTTGATATTTTCACGAAGATGTTTATCAAGAATTGTTAGGTAGGTTTATCAAGGATTGTTGACAAATAAATGAACTTCATTAAGCAATCTAATACTATATATATATATAGGCATAAATAACTATAGCTTCAATTACATTGATAATACAGTGACAACTACGGGGACAAGCTAAGTAGTCGAAAATAAAAAAAAATAGAATAAATAAACCGTAATGAGACTGGAACACGAGTTTAGTAGGGTTTTAGCTATATGCGCAAACCACCCACTTTAAATTCCATTACGTTTTCTTTTTTTGGCCAGCGCTTAGCATTGGGCCTTCTTCTACACATTATTTTTGCTACTTGTATATGTCGTGGTCGTTATTTGCATCAAGGACATTTCACAGGGTTAAATCTGTCAGAAAGATAACAACTTTATTTTCTGTATTGTCGTTGTCCCACGCATAAACAAACACAATTACAAATGAAACCGCCTTAGGACGCTCACAGTTTGAACACATTCTTCTCAGTGTTTAAAGTCGAGATGAAATGGATGACTTTAATCCTAACAACTGAAAACTACAGGACAACTTTCATAAGACAACGGTTTCGGTTTGATCAGAACCGCTCATTTCCTGTCACAATACCGTTCATGAGAAAAATACCCCAAACTAGTTGAACATGATATATTATGTAACATATAGCTGTATATATCGGCGAAACTATTAACAGTTACAAATTACTTTTTTATGTCAAGTTCATTGAATTACGCCTAACAATGACACCTTACTCCTTAGTCCATTGTCAAGCATATTGCCAATGTTTCCGTCATTTAAATATCCTTAATTATATATTTCTTTCAATATATTGTGCTTTGTCTCTTATTGCAATGGGCGTGTTTGTCAGCCACTAAAGAATTGCTAATCGAAACTGTTCGAAAACATTAAAATAATGAACGAAAATTTGCAATGTTAATATCCCAGAATTAAGTGACATCTTTGTGAAAAAAATACACAGATCTACTACCCTAATGCTTCATGCCTCGTAACATTTAAAAAGAAAGACATGAACAAATGAATAGGAACGCCAAAGGTACCATTACACAATATAAAGTCATTGCTTAGCTCGTTTGCTTGAAAAAAGATATGAATGGCGTTCCATTGTTATGGCTATTATGTCAATATGTTAATGTGCTAGGACATTGTATTCCCAGAATATGAATTTGAAAAAAAAATCTAGAAAGAAAAGGAATAATCATGGAAACAACAATTGGCTAGTGTAAGATAAGACCCCAGATAATACAAACGTCTGCTATACTATTCTATTCCTGTAACCATACAGTACGAACTCGTGGGAGAGATATAAATTCTAGCTCTGTTGTGGTATTGACTAAATTTATTTATGGGTTTTCTTCAGTTGAATTTGAGATAACAATGGAATGTCTGCAATTGAAATAAGGATTGATTTTGTTGACTTGTTTAAAGATCTTTGATTCTCTAGAAATTGAATTGACGGGCGAAAACGTTTTTATTTCACTCTTAAAGCGAATGAAACGAACAGTTTTATAGACATCTGACTGGAATCTTTCCAGTGGCATTTTTACATATTTATTTAATGTTTTAGTTTTTAGCTTTTACGGTACGTGAGTCGATTTACGGTTTTTACTGTTTTTAAAAGGACCGCAACTTTACTGGTCACAGTATATATATAAAACGTTCACACATCTGATCTTTTTAGCCTGTCCACTGTTTGGAAGTTGGAATACGGCTTGTGCTTTATGACAACTTAACCTTCCGACTTGAAAACGTTAATTACTTGTACACTTAGTAACAACAGAGCTAAGAGTCTGCTACATATTCCAAAACAAACACATAATAACTGCAAAAGCAAAAATCGTACAACTCGTGATCAATAAAATGGTCTGATATTCAGGAGGCCATGATGTTTAAATAATCTTGAATGTGAACAATACAATATTCTCAGCAATGGTACTATTTGAATTTATTTCTTTACATTCTAAATTAGACTCTAACGTAAAAGAATATAATAATTATCAACATTTCACTCATATAATTTACATTCAATATTAAGCTTAACAATACTAGTTGTGTACAGTGGTACTCGAGGATTTTCTTGCAACGATCTTGTAATTTACTTGAAAATTTCTATAAAAGTTTCGTTCCATAAAATCCTGCTACAACGGATGCGTTGGATTTCTGTGCAAACCTGTTGGAGGACTAGTCAATCATCCAATATCGCATAGCACATTTAACATACGACAAGTCGAACAAATATTTAATGCTCAATGGCAAAAAAACAGTGCTGTATTGACACAATCTTGAGATATTCTATCCGAAAACGAACTGTTGGACGATTCAACACTTTAAAATAGATATGGAATGTAGCAGAACCAGGATGTTAAGGCATTAAATTTTGATAAAATAGGATTTGTCTCGACTAATACGAAATACCAAACATTCTTCAACAAGTTAAAATATTTATTCCACTCTTAGGCTTCAATAACTGGATGTTTTTTGAGGATTTGCTCATGTATAATAAATATCTTTGTGGTCAACCTGCACTTCCTTTGGTCACATTACATATTTTCTGGTGGATTAAATAAGTAATAATCGAACTTGTCCGGCTAAACATATACACGTCAATCAGGATAAAAACGCATATGACGTTAGTACCACGTTATACGCCTTGGATAAAATAATTGTGCAAGATAACTATAATGTATTAATATTGTTGACCCTGCTGCACCCACTGGTAATACATGGCATTCATAGCTATCTAAACATTACCGAGTTGTAGTTCCAGGCAGGCCCTATATATACGAAGGAGCACATTAAGCCATTATTTACATTTACATTCTAGACTGAATATGGCATAATTATATATTGCGCCCCGGCTCCATAAAAATGGAAAGTAGTTATTCTCTTAGCATGGGTTAATGCAAGATATTACAAATAAAAAGAGGCAACATTCTTATTTTGATCGAACAAAGATGACCGTAAAATGATCATCATCTTATACCGAAATAAGAGCGAAGTTTTCAAAATTGAGATATTTGGCCCTCTCTACTCAGAAGGACGTTTTTAAATCTGCTGCACTTATTACGATGAAGATTGTCAAAACTTTGTCAGATTGTTAGGTTAATGATGTTTATGCGTTTGACATTTACCGCTTGCCTTTGAAGTATATGCATGACCATTTAAAAGATTGATGTTAACACAATGCTAAAATTGCCACTGAAAATTAAAAAAAATAATCCAACATTTAATAACGTGTTCCTGAACCCCGAGAGTCTCTTACTCAGTCAGCCCGATAAAGAAAAGAAGAAAAACTAATTGTTATACAATGAAAATCACGTTCCAGTCCTTCACAAATGAGTAATTTAGAAGGTAAAATAAAAAAAGAGGTTTTTATCTAATTTAAGCCATAGAAATTAAAAACATTTTATGCTAAGGGATTTGAGTAGACCGCATTTAGAGTTGAATTAACTTGATTGGGACTTTCATTAAATTTGATCCGTAGGCCTTTTCAATATAATTTGAAATTGTAGCAAATTTGGTGTGGGAGAAGAAATCAACTGGTTTTATGACAATCTTCCTAGTTCAGAGATACCATTATCATTCTGCCATTATATTGGATGCTGTACGGATTATGAATAAAGACGTCAGATAATGTCAGAATCAAGACGATTCAGGAAATGATACCGATAAAACTATCCTTTATCATTGGTTTTCATTTTGACAGACAGCTCATTACCGTCGTTCCTAAAAATATATATTATACAGAACTACGCACTATAATGCACGATATTTTAAGACATGATAGTTTACACTTTGTTTCAAAGCAATACTCATTTCCATTTAACCTCACCTGCGCATATCGTGCATGTTTAATATGTATAAAGCTTCCGTTTCTGTATGACCTGTCCCCAGAAGCGGCTAAATCAAGTTTTCTAATATTTGAGTATTTGCAAGGCAATGAACACACATATGATAGTTACTAGAAGAAAGGCATAACTAGAAAAACAATTGGTAACATTGCTCTTTATAAGGCCATTGTTTAGCTGGTTTGATTGACAAAGATATAAATGACAAGAGCATGCAATAGCTATGGAATTGATATGGAAATGAGCTGGCGCATTGTTTTCTCCCCCAAAAAGAAACAAAATCTTCCTAGAAAGTATAGGAATAAGCATGAAAGCAACGATTGGCGAGTGCAAGATAATAAGAAGTGAGAGAGTACAAACGTCTGCTCCATATACTTTTCCATCTTGCTATCATACACTGCGAACTGGTGGGGGTGGTAATAACTCTGGCTGTTTTGTGGTATTGACTTAATTTATCATATGTGTTTTCTTCAACTGAATTCGAGATAACGGAATGCCTGTATTTGAAATAAGGATTGATTTCAATGGACTGTTTGACGAGATTTTGGTATTTTATAAATTGAATTGACTCTAAAATCGATTAAAAGAAAAACTATTGATCAACTGGATGAAATCTGTATCGTTGTTATAATTAGATGTATATTTTCTAATTTTAGTTCTAACATTTAACGACAAGTGAGCTGTTTTCGACAAAAATACTTACAGATTTACCTTCCGACAAGTGTAGAACCGAAACTGATCACATTAGATCTATCAAGCGTTTACATTTCTAATAAAATTAGCCATGTAACTGTTTTTTAAGTTAGAATACGGTTAGTTCAATATGTAATATTAACCCAAAAGAACATAAATTACTTGTACAATTAGTATTAAAAGTGGAAAGGGTATGCTACAATTGCATCAAAAACACATATCTGTGGAATAAAAAACGCACAACTCAGGTGATCCATGAATAGGAATTATATTCTTGAAACCCAAGGTATTTTATTTTTTTATCTTTTCTAACGCTTACCCTTAAGACAGATCCCTCTCGAAGAAGTACTGATTCTTTCCAATTGTCCCCACAGCTGTAGCGCCGTGGGACTGACCTTGACACTCTCCTGATGTCACCGCTGGTACACCGACGGGTCGCTATCATGTTAAGTGGATATTCCCCTCAGAACATGGTTGAAGACATAGTAAAATAAAAGACCACTTATTCCACTTTTCGAATTCACAACGTGAAAACTTTGAACTTCATATTCATTGAATTTTCACAGGCTCGTTAGTTTTGTTTTTAAATAAATAATGTCTTACAGCAAATACCTGCTGTAAAATTGTGTCAATTATATTGGAAATTGCTTTCATTAAACCGTTATGAATAATCGAAATCCCATATGTATATTATTGAATGACACCGTTTGGCTTCATCAAGTAACGACAAGTTTGTATTACTCTTCGGGTACATATATTGAGGTGCCCCTTTAAAATTCACCCCTGCGATTATTTACACAACATTCATCGTTTCTATATCTTTTTTTTAATAAAAGGTTTCCTTTAACTCCATTTAACTTTATCAAAAACTACACAAGTTTTGAATCGAAGAGACAAATTACCATTTAATTTGTTTATAGGTCGAACTTCTTATTTTACGGCGTTTGGTGTTTAATAACTGTCTATTTGTCTGAACATTCTCACTCGAAAATGTTTAATGCATGTATGATGAGACTAGTTTCATGCGATTAAAGTTTGCTTTTTACTAATTATGATATACCTCAAATGGCGTTCAATCATGCGTAGTTGTTTTAAAGCAATGCAAATGGATATCCTGGGGTCCGTTTCATTAAAGGATTTTGGTCATAATTTAGCGAGTCGTAAAATTGGACGGACATCACAAACGGCTACGGTGATGTGGTTAATTTCTGAGCTATAAATTCATCTTAAATAATAGCGTCTATAAACACAACCATCAAGCAAAAAAGGGCACTATAATCATGTCAACAAAGATTAATAAAGCTAGCCGGAAGGATAAAAAACATTAATGCAATTATTTTATCCTCGTTATACAAACTATGTGTAATCATGTATTATTCATGTTTCGTGTATCCATGCTTCCATTTATATGGTAAGATCAGACAGTTTTCGGTGTGATTTAGAAATAAAAATGACAACTAATTAACCCGTAAGAACGTAAACGTCAAATTCATTTCGAATACATATGACAGCACAAGCACTAGCACAATATTTCGTAGTTTAATCCTCTACATATGTTTTATTCAATTTCCTAATCATCCCGAGAACAATAAACTGTATCCATATAAAGCAAGAACGGTCACAGTGGACTCCGTTTATATGCAAGCAACATCTAATTCAATACTTGTTGAGCACTGGATAGAACTTCTCCTTAGAGCGTTGGAGATCATATTTATACTGGAATTTCGACGGGACTGCACACAAGAAAGAGACATTCTGCCACGCGACAAATTCATTTTGGTAAATTACACAGGCGGTATTGTTCAAATCGTACAAAATGATTGTTGACTTTGTTATCAGCCCTGGCTATCATACGCTGTAGTTTAGTTTATTATACTAACTTATTTAACTCGAGTGTGAAGACAGCGTCACAAGTACCTTTCGAGGGGTTCAACTTGCAACCTGTAGTGTTAGAGGCGGGTACCTTTACCACTAGACCACTCTAATGCGATGTGGTTTAGAGCTACATATAAACTAAATAACTTACCGTAATAATTTAAGATAAAAAACAACAACATATATATAAATAGGGAGGTTGACCGCATTTCAAGAAAAGTAGACCATGAATGCAATCCTTAAAAATGGACCGACGCTTGATTTAAATATGAAAATTAATCTCTGTTATTATACCGTACGATTGATTTCTATTTGCATTTTAAATAGGACTCCCACGTCAATGGAGACTATTGTAATGAACATTTCACTTATGAATTAATGATGAACAGTCAACAATACCCTTGACAATACCATTTAGGTGCTCATTGTTATACTTGAATTTTAATAGAAATTTTCTGTTCATATTCGTTTCATTTAAAGCCCCCTACTACAGATGCGTTGGAATTTCTGAGCGAAATTGTGGGTAAACAAACATTTAAGTCAGTCGTCAAAAATCATTCTTCACATTTAACACACAATGGCTTACACATATTTTCAACTGCAAACCAAAGAATAGTGGTATTTTGACACAACTTTGACATATTACATAGATAAACGAACTGTTGGAGAATGACACATTTTCATCTGAATGTGAAATGTTGCAAATACGACATATTCCTCAAGTTAATGCATACTTTGATAAGATTTACCTTTGAGTTTTTTGTTTATTTATGATTGTTGGGATAAGAGTGAGGTTTGAGCACTTCAACTGGTTTAAACCCCCAGTAAATTTACATATTACTGACCGTTCCAAGGCGGTACCTAACAATCCTTGGTAACCATACCTATTTGTTAAATAGATAATATGTATGCACTGTGCTGTCTGCGGAGTTTTGTGCTGTTCTTCCATGTTTCTTTTTTGTGATTTTTTGTTTTTATGTTCTATGTCTTTGGCGCTTACCTAGTGCCATTAAACCGGGTTTGTGTTTCAACTTTTTGCTACTGAGCTTGTTTCTGTAGTTTTTTCGCATAAATATTGTCTTGAGTAATATGAAATATCAATGTTATTGTACAAGTTTGAGAATGATTTCACTCTTAAGTATTAATATTACGATTCCTATAATGATCTACATATAACAGCATCCGGATTAAGTTTGCAAATCCGGAATGTTTGCAAGCTTAATTTCATTCTTTTTCACCCAATGTTTTTATTTTTATTTTTGTATATTTAAACTAGTTTCGGTAATACTAATAAGAGATAATTTTTGATTCCTGATATTTGATTTAGAAATATGTTTTTTTTAGTATTTAAAGTCAACATTTCCGACGGGATTCCAATTGGAAAATGGCCTTCCCATTGGGAAATGGCTTTTCCAAGGTTTGCCCAGTGTAAAATTGGCTCCATTTAAATTGTGGGAGAAAATGGAACATAATTTTTAAAATAGAAATAAACTGTCTTTTTTGGAAATATTTAACATTGCGTTTTTGCAATTGTAGAATTCCCACATTCAAGGTGGGAAGAATATGAACATTGGAAAATTCCATAATATAAAACATGTCCATGTGGTCAACCTGGCCTTCCGTTTGTCGCATTTCACAGTTTCTTGAAAAATGCAATGGGGAAAATATATCTTGTCCTGATAATGCATAAATAACCATTAATAAATACGTCTGGCGTTGATACTCCGTTGTGCGAAAACAAATTGTGAACCGTATTTTTAATTTTACCCAGTTGCACCCACGGGACATATTTAGCAATTTTAGCCATAAAAGGATAACAATACCGAATTGATATGCCAGGCAGGCCAAACTATATTATGTAACACGTTAAACAGCTATTTACTTTCGCATTCTCGAAGGAATATGGCATTTCTATTCCGCCCCGGCTCCACAATGAAGTAATTGTATTAGCATTGTATAATGCAATATATCGCTGTATTCATTGCATTGTATTAAGAAGCAACTCTGCAAGTTAGAATACTTGACCTTACGATGAAGAATATCAACATACTAATGGCATTTACTGACTGGGGTTAATATGCTTATGCTATTTATCGATAAAGGTTTATACTCTTCTGCTAATAGCATTCACTGATTGAGGTTTAATACTCTTAATGCTACTACTATCACCGATTGAGGTTTACACTCTTAATACATATGACATTTACCGATTTTATTTTATTCAGTTATGCTGATGGAATCTACCGATGGGGGTCCATACTCTCTAGGCTTTTGAAATTTTCCAATTGGAGTTAATTCTCTTTATGCTTATAGAATTTACCGATGTGGTTTATAACACATTTTGTGCTTAACAATCACAGAAGGGGGTTGATAATCTCCGTGATAATTCACCGATTAAAATTAATACTCTTACTGTTTAGACACTTATTGGGGTAAAGACTCTGTAAGGTTTTGACATTCAAATATTGGGGTAAACATTCTCTATTTATGTGCGATTAAATTATTGGGGAAACCCTCTTTATGCTAAAGACAATTACCGAAAGTGGTGTACACTTTCTATCCTTAGGACAATAATCTAATGATAGCCATGATCAGATAAATTGATATTAGTTTATGTTGCGGTATTTGAAAGAAAACTATTTTAGGTTAAATTAACTCCATCAAAAACATCACAATTTTTTTTTCTTAATGCATACTAAATGCCACTGAAAATTTAAGTCATTTATGACTTGTATATTTATTTTATTATTTAAGTAATGTTTGGACACATGGTGGAGGTCAACTTGCCTTAATGCAGCCCTTCGGCGCGGGAATACTCACTCTAAGACAAGTATGTTATGTATTGAGCCGTGTTGTTCCCAAAAAAACATCAGTTTATTTTATGACACTCTTCCTGAATCAGGAAAACTATAATCTTGATGTCAATTTTATTGGATGTTATACGGATTTTTATTTCAAAAGTGTATAAGCTGTGAATAAAAACGTCAGATAATGTCAGATTTAAGAAATTTCAAAATAAATTATGATACTGATAAATTATACTTTAGAATTGATTTTCATTTTGTCATACAGCTCTTTACATTTAATTATGTATTTTGGCTTTTTGAAATATGCTACTCAAGCCTGTTAAGCTTAAGAAGTTTGGGGAATTTGGAGCCTGTGGGTAATTTCGTTGAACACATGTTTTCCATTGAACTGTTTCCTGAAGTGGAAATGAGCTCGATAAGCCAGATTATAAAATATTCGATTTTTATCAGACAGTATACGTGTTCAATTTCAGCTCGATAAAAAATAGTCAGAAAATGCACGTCTACGAAAGTACATTCAGACTCAATATTTAATGCATTGGTTTTTACAATGGGTACGTATACATAAACTGCATACACCAAAGAATGTTCTCAAAGCAAATTTTCTCTATAAAAAGTATACGTGTGAACAAATCCGTAAAAAAGTTTTTTTTACATATAGATCAATGATAAAATTGACGTCGACATGCCATTTTTTAGTCATTTGAGTGTGTTTACATGTAAAGCGATATATCTTCATCTAATAGGCACACAGATAACATTCTTGAGGAAGTGCTTATTATATGTTTCCAATAAAATGAATAATGAAGTAGAAAATGAGTTTGAATATTCTTTTGTAAAAAAAGCATTTTCTGTTTATAGTATGGAAGCATATAGAATACATCCGACTGTAATATAATGTGCTGAACATCGACTTCTTGGTATCGAGTAATATTTCTTAATATATGTTAAGCATCACCAGAGGTCTGGCCCAAAGTCGGAAGACTCGGTTTCGAATATAAAACGGCTTAAACAAGGACGTCGTTAAACAAAGCACTATAAGTTAAATCCAATTTTTAATAAATTAATACGATTTTCTTGAAATACTAACATGTATGCCAAGTACCGTTTACTAACATAGTACAGTTTAACCCTTTCCTTTTTTGCAACTTCACCATAGAAGTTGCTTCCCCTTTTTGTAAACTCCCCACTTACCGTGAATAACAATGGTGTGTTTGCATTTTTCATCCGAGGCTCAAAGCCTAAGGTAACAGTTTATCTTCTTTATTGCTTACAGGGTGTTGTTAAATGACCTTTAATATTTATTACATACGGAAAATATCAGTGTACCAGTTTTTGTTCTACTTTATATGGAAAATAGTTTTTAGTGGATTTGTAAATTTATCATGTAAACAAAGACGCATCAATTGTGACCTTTGTGTTTTGAGAAGTTGACATGTTTTCAAAATATATTCAAATACATGCATTTTCGAAATTCTGATAATTTCACTGTTTTCCAACTTGTAAGTTATTTTGAAAAAAACAACATACCTTAACTTAGACTTGCTTTTTTCAAGCCCTATCAAGAAATAGATCGCGAAGAATGGTAAAACATGGTTCGATGAACATTATACAATGCTTTATATAATTTAAGGATAAGCTTATACGGTTACATCACACTACGTCCATGTTTACAGGCTTATGTTTCGGATTTTCAGAACAAATGGTTTTCTTCTCTTTCTCTTGATTCCTTAAAAAGGCGTTTGTTTGTCTTCGGTAAAAACACACTATCGCTGTTCTATCAGAAGAACGTAAATAAGTTTGATCTTCGAATATTGTTGAATTGCATTGCCTTTGAAGTTAAAATGATATGGGGACAAACTGAGTCGTGTGGAAAAACAAATATTTATTAGAGGTTATTTTATGACATGTGTTAAGTGACACGAACATGTGAGAATAATAAAATTCATTTTCATAACCATGTCATTGTACGTACATTTCGCATCCCCTGCATAATGAGTCAATAAACAATTAAAACTTCTTCACTCCTCATTATATGTATTTGCAAATGCTCTATTTCCAGTTGACGTCGTTTTGTTTGTGCTGTTTTGGAATTTTCAGTACAAATTGATTTTGTAATATTTTAGGAAATTATTCTTTTCCCCTTATTATAATATGGTGCAATATGTGCACGTGAACTTGAAGCAAAGTAAATTTTGTGCTCATTGAGTCCGTACTGGTAAATGTCCTCATCAAAAGCTGCGAAAACACATATTTGTAAGGCTGAATTATAAGGTACAACTGCTGATCAATGACCATTAATAGTTTATTCTAATTACAAAACACAAACCGGAACGACGGACCCCTCTCGAAGTAGTGCAGAATCTTTCTGGTAGTTCCCACAGCTGTATGATGTTTGTCACAATGTATATAATGTTTTGTACGGTAATTTTTATACTTTTATGTGTGCATGATAAGAGCAGACGGTTTACCTGCTGACTAAGAAATAAATCATCACAGCCTATTAGCCCATTCGTAAACACATGACGATCTTACAAGAACACACACAAGCACATTATATTGTAGTTCTAAACGCATTAGATGTTGTTACAAGTTTTAACTATTTTAGTTAAAATTAAGAACAATTGTTTGGATCCATTTAAATTGTCATAGAGGACTATTTTTGTACAAGCAGCATCTAATTCAATACTGATTGAGCACTGTAATGAACAACTCCAAAGACAGTTGGAACTATATTTTTAAGAAAACTTAGACGGAACAAGACACGCATGTAATAGACATTCCATCATATCTGATCGGGTCAAGTTCGTCAGATATTTAATTAGATAGTTAATTCGTTTCATGCAAAAATGTTGTCAGATAAACGATAATATTTGCATGTCCATACGTTTTTGATAGTTAAAATGTTTCAAGAGCAGTCACGGTCTGATAGATAGATTTATATAATTACTGATCTTGTGATGCTTATTTGAGTCCTCACGGACCAGTACCATCGCCCAATGATAAATTAGCAAATATGTCGTTCAACGTCTAGCTATAATCGTTTTACATGAACAAATTGAACATCTGTACATGTCATTTTCATCAATTTTAGAACATTTCTAGCAAAGAACTTCTGTTCTATATTAAAGAACGTTCGCGTTTTATTCACGTACATAATTTTTTGTGTTTCGCCCCAAGAATACTAGCTGCATTATAACATTTAATATGCTAAATAGATTTTTAAATTATTTTTATCACAATTCTTTCTAACCGAAATCAGACTTGGAAGACAAAAGCAATAAGACAAAAAAATAGTGGTGTATATGGAATATCAATGCAAATTACCTCGTCTATGCAAAGTACATTTTGCAAGTTGCTTACGAATTTTGCTTAACATGTTTTGCTTGGCGTAAGACAACTATGTACGAATGACTTGTTCATCGCAATTGATGTTTCGCGACTCGAGGGCGAATTAAGTTTCTGGTTATTCATATAATTGAATATGTCTGCGCTTGGCTGCAAATACCATTGCTGTCAAAGAACCATTTGATTCAAACCGAACTGCTATTTTCATTGTTTGGACTGTTCTTCACATCATGAATTGTTTTCATATGCATTTAGTTTAAACACAAGTTCATTGAAATACATTTAACCTGCCTATATCATACACATTTTTATCGTAATGATACAGCTTGTATTATTGTATCTTGCCTTATAAACTTTGGCATGTTCTGTCTACAACTACCGCCATTAGAATACACTTTGCAACTGTTGTTTAAAGCTTTTGCATTGCAATAATAAAGTACAATGTTTAAAATAGTATGAATAGAAGTTCTGATACTACGTAAAACCGACGTTATCCGACGCTCTTAAAGGTCAATGCTTATTTGCGTTCAAATGACAGTTTAGTAGGAATATATATGACAGGAAGTTGTCATACCAGCTAACACCACAATTATTCATACACATGGTCGCTACACCACTTCATGATATGTAAGTGTTTCAACATTTATTATTTTCGCCTTGAAAAGGCGAGGGGATATAGTAATGGTAGGCGCGATTCCGTGTGTGTGTGTGTGTGTGCGTGTGTGCGTGTGTGTGGGCGTGCGTGTGTGTGTGTGCGTCCGTCCGGCCCACATTCATTTCTTTGCATCTCCTCTTACATTTCTCATGCGATTTCTACCAAACTTTCAAAGATTGATGATCATGAAGTGAAGCAGCGCATATTGTCAGGCTTTCCCGATTCGACCATTTTTGAAAGAGTTATTGCCCTTTGCTTATTTTACATATAAAATTGGTTTCTTTGTAACTCCTCTTACGTTTTTCATGCGATTTCTACCAAACTTTCACAGATTGATGATCATAAAGTGAAGCAGCGCATATTATCGGGCTTTCCTGCTTTGACCATTTTTTGAAAGAGTAATTGCCCTTTGCTTATTTTACATATAAAATTAGTTTCTTCGCAACTCCTCTTACGTTTTTCATGCAATTTCTACCAAACTTTCACAGATTGATGATCATAAAGTGAAGCAGCGCATATTGTCGGGCTTTCCCGATTCGACTATTTTTGAAAGAGTTATTGCCCTTTGCTTATTTTACATTTAAAATTGGTTTCTTCGCAACTGCTCTTACCTTTTTACATGCGGTTTCTACCAAACTTTCACAGATTGATGATCATAAAGTGAAGCAGCGCATATTGTCGGGCTTTCCTGCTTTGACCATTTTTGAAAGAGTTATTGCCCTTTGCTTTTTTAACATATAAAATTGGTTTCTTCGCAACTCCACTTACGTTGATGACTATAAAGTGATGCAGCACATATTGTCAGGCTTTTGCAATTTGACCGTATTTGAAAGAGTTATTGCCCTTTATTAATTTTACGCATTTCTGATGATCCTGAGAAACTACCCTTACCATTGATTGGCTTTCGTTACAAAAAATACCCCATGAGGCGGGGGATACAGCTCTCTGTGACCGCTCTTGTTAACATTAATTACTGAGCACATTTATTTTGCATTACTTTCAATGAGGAGTATATGGATATGATGAGATGGATTCCGGTTCGTATAAACCGACACACAGGTCGGTCGGAACAATACGATTGTAACTCTACTAACAAATAGTTGTTATGAATGTGGTTCGATATGGTCTCAAGGTAAAATAACAAACAAAACTACGAAGTGTTTACACAACGTTAATGCAATTAATCAAAAACATTTGTGTTTTTGTATTAGTATACAACACACTGGTTAAAGTAAACATATGTTCAATGTAGTATACTGTACTGGCAAATCTATATCCTAAAATGACCATGAAAGTAAATGCAGCAGAGCATGGATTCCCTACATTGAATGGAAAGAAAAAACCCAAATTGAATAAATCCGAAGGCCAGTACAAGTTGAGTCCTAAGAGAGTATAGTTTAGTTTAAACATATTTATTTTACAACGATTGTGAAACAAGTTATTACAACAATATATTAATCACTCTCGTTGGCACGATTTTACGCGAGAGTATAGACGTCCATATATGATCTGAAACTATTTGTCGTTATCATGCAATGCGAAATTGTAGGAGAGACATCAACTCTGGCACTGTTGTGGTATTGGGTGATTTATTTATGTGTTTTCTTCTCTGGAATTTCAGTTACCGTTGGAAAAGAAATTGTTTGCTTAACATGACGTTCTAAATTAAAGAATTGATTATTTTGTGGAAACTTTTAAACATATTTGATGTCTCTGGGATTTAAGCAGATAGTAAACGGTTTAAACCACATTCAAAACAGTACGCGATTCAAACAAAAAAACTTTTAAGACGCGTAGCTGGAATGTTTTGTAGTTGGTATATTTTCCCCATGAATGCTAACAATTCTAGGCATAAGTATGTCGATTTTAAACCAAATTGATAAAAAATATTTTTTCAGTTTTCCCCTTTGAACCATCATGATATTGGTGACAGTATAACTTTTGGTTATGTTGATACAAAATATAATTTACTAAAACTATGTCATCAGACAATTACTTAGTAATATTTGGCTAATCAAGCTCTTTTAAAGTAGGCGTAAATTAGTTGTATATTGGGTACTTAAAATGATATGTATCTGAGATAAGTGCCATAATCGTATAACTGCAAGAGCGCCCAATTTACAACTGGTAATCTGTGGTTGGAATACATATTCTGTAGGCAATGACTTTTAGATAAAGTTTACCTAAAAACCTGACCCCCCTCAAAGTAGTGCATAGTCTTCCATGTTGTCACCACAACAATAGTGCCGTGGCACCGACCATGACATTTGATGATGCCAACGCTCGTACAGCGACGAACCGCTATCATGCTGAGAGGGTAGAACTATACTGGACCTCCAATAATTACACTAGCAATTCACGATTTTACAATGTGATCACTTGGACTTTGGAGACTTCTTAATGGATTATTAAAATTCTTGAATTAAATACCTGTTATAAGAATACGTTTAAAGTTGTTTGGAAACTAATCCATTTTGGAAATGGATTTGAGTTTAATCATTATGTATTTTTACAACGATTGTGAAGAAAGTTTTGATAACTTATTCTATGTCACTCCCGTTGGCACAACGTTGCGCGAGAGTGTGGTCTTGTGGTGTGGGGAAAACTGAAGTACCCGGAGAAGACCTACTTGTCCGGCTTGGTGACCACTAACCAAACTGACAAGCGCCCATGCCGTGAATCGGACACAGTTCGCCTTAATGGAAAGCGAGTGCGCTAACCACTGCGCTTACTGGACAACCAATGGGCTTTTATAAAACAGCTATAACACAGTATAAAGAATCGTAATTACATTTTTATTTATATAATTGTGTTCAATAGGCCCAAGAGGAGAGCCTCCACCTTTTTTTTTACATAATTCAATGCTCGACATAACATTTTACCAATCAATTGTGTTTATCGTCATTTAAGTATTTGAAAAATAAATGGCATTTGTTAAGTACTGTTTGTCTGAATATTTTAACAAGGAGTTAATTACAATATAAATAACGAATGGATGAAACAATCATTGAAACAAGACTGTACTATGTTGTAACATTTATATCTGCAATGTCTGTCGAGAGTCATCATACAGTACACAATTTTACTTCAGGAGTTCAGGAAATATGTTTTGAGCGAGTTTTTGGCGACCCAACTAACATATTTCCTGGGCGTGGACGAGTTTAATAAAAGTGCGTATTATATGAGGGTGTCAGGTTATAATCAATGATTTCCTTTTTGTTTTTTTTTACAAAAAATGGCATTCCTGTTTCACCTTCTCCCGTGATGAGCCGTATACCATAAAACAATGCTGCGCTAAATACATTGCAGAAATAAAGAATCCGGAGTAATTTAAATCCACCGATTCATCCGACTGTTTTTATTATGTTTATATCTTGAATGGATACTAAGACAATACCCAGTAAGAAATACAACAAAAGCACTTTACTTTCAATCAAACCTGCTTTCTTCGTTGAAATCTCGATGCAATACCCGGGTTTATGACGTCATGATCTGTGATACGTTCAAGACGTCATTTCCGTTTTAAACACATTTTGTATCGACGGCTTTAAAAATGTTTTTACCGATTCAAGACGAAACAACACGCTCTCCTCTTGAATTTAGATGGACAACGAATAATTGTATTCAAATAATTGTATATCTCCATCATAAATATAAAAGAAGAAATAAAGGTATTACTTGCTAGAATATTGCTAACTTAGCAAAGAATTATGTCAATTAATTTGTTTACAATAATGCCGATTGAAATATTTTCTGACCAATAGAAATAGAGAAATGTCATATTACACACGTATAATACAGAACAATACGTTATGCCTATATTTAACCGGAATCTAGGTCTAGCATGCTATAAGCTTTAATAAATTTCTTCGTGCGTTTTATTTAAAACAATACATTTTTAATCCTTATTTGATTAATGTTAAGTTGGTATTCCCACAAATTGTGTGTTTTCAAAGTAAGAGTTGATGTTTTTTATTGTGATTCAGAATAAAAACAACCGATATGTTTGTTCGACAATTTTATTTTGAACACTAACACTTACTAATTTTGCGTAGTTTTATACTCATCGTTTTGTTGTTTTAGTTTCAAATAACTTCCTAAAACAATAATGTGTTTCCATATAAAGCAAGGCTGTTACAGAGAACATAATTTATATGCAAGCATTTGATTTATACTTATACTTTGTGTATAACCACTTTTAAATTTGAGTGTATTAAATACTCTCCGTCTCCTAAATGTCACCACGTGAGTGAGTGCTATTTACTTTTTAAATTAGACTTCAACCTACATGGATCCAATGATTATAAATACTTCACTAATGCATTAATGATGAACAGTCAACATTACGTTTAACGAACTCTTTTGTATAGCAGTAATGTTCCTCCTACAACAGCTGCATTGGGATTTTTGTGCAAACTTGTTTAACAATGTAACATTACAGTCAGAGTTCCAATATTGCATTACATATTTGACGAACAAAGGCGAACACAGATTTAATTTACAATGGCAAATATAAAAGAAGTGCTACTTTAACACAGCTTTGACATATTCCATAAGCATAGATAAAGGCGCTCTCGTGAAATTAGAAGCTTTCAAAATGTAAAATGGTGCAAGTTCCAGGCTGTAAAGGCATCAACTTTTTAATTACATGCACCAATTAAAATTTGCATAAACAACAATTAACGCATTTTATTCAAAAGGTTGAAGAGGTTAGTTAATATCAGTGTATTTAAACTTAAGCTCGAGCAAAAAAGTTAGACGAGCACATAGTGTGTCATTTATAACACAAGTATCCCACTTACATGCTTAAAGTTCATTATATTTTTTAAATAAAGATATCACTAAGCAGTGTATAACATTCTTGTGTTTAGATAATAACAAATAAAAAACAATATCTTAAGTCTGTATCGCAGTTAATGTGTCAATTCTGTAATAAAATATTGTTAAGAGACACACTTAACATATTGTTTTTTTATTTGTCAGAATCTAAACTATTTTAGAAAAGTCATATTTACATATATCGCAGAGACAACAGACTATGGCCCGATTGTTCAGAACTTTGTTTAAGTTTACAACGGGATTAACAACATAGTTGTTAACTTTTATTGGTTAAATATTTAATAATATGCTCATATATTTAAATAAAACAAGTATAGCTGAGCAGTTGTCCCAACTCTTGTTCGCTAAACTGCAGATCATAAGTGTATTTGCGAAACTTACGGAGGAATATTGATTTTAAAGTTAACAACGATGACGTTAACAATGATGTTTACTTTAACAAAGTTCTGAACAATCGGCCCTATGTGTACTTATTATTTAAGTAACAAAATTATTTTGATATCCAAACTTCTATATATTTATTGTCTATTTTCAAATGTGCAGACAGTCAACACCAATAAAGCCATAAACCACGTTGCCTAAAAGTTGCAGACTGACATTTTCAAATGCATTATGTTAATAACGATGATATGGTCGAAACACGCACTGACATATTACCGTCACGTGTTTATTGACAAGGTTTTAACATGAGAATACATTCATTAGTAAGTGAAAGACGTTACATCTTGCATTCTGAATGCAAAGCCTAACAAAATTATTGATCAAACATTTTATTTTTAGTCTTTATTCTTCTGTTTGAAATTTTTACATGACGAAAACAACAATGCTCGAATATGATGTTTAGTACTTTCCATTTACCAAACAAAACAACTGGCCTGAAGAATGAATAACATATAATCGAGTTCTGAGTGTAATGAAATATAGCAATCAAAGTTAATCTGATGATTACTTTAATTGATCGTTATATATCAACCTCTGAGGAAATAAAACACAATTGATAGCTACTTTTAGAATGAAAATCATTATCCATGTTCATTCCCTAAGATTTATTTTTTCAAACTACACACCATTTCGTTCCTATTGGTAAAGTTATTAAAACATTCAGGAAGAGCGAGCCATCAAAACATGGAAATCAAATTTCGGGCCAGGTTGACAGTTTATCACTGTATCGAAGGTTTAAAGGCATGGTTATAAGACACATTAATTAGTGTCATTTATATTGGCTTCCATACATTCGATTGTTGTATATTAAATAAAAAAAACGCACACAAAAAACTTAGACAAACTGTTTATAATCGAACAACATAGCATCTCTGCATCTTTGCATAATAATACATAGAAAAGAATCCGTCGTAGATCTGCCAATTTCAGAGCATGTTCCTGTGTTAGAGGACTCATGATTGTTTACAAAATAAGAGCCTGGTTTATGCTATGTTTACACTATGTTCCCGGTGGCCACGGCAGCCCCGTTTCAGACAACCGTGGAGAAAACGGGATAAACGTGAGACAGCGCGGGGGAACGGGATATGCAAACGTGACAGACCGTTTTTGCCGTGCATGCCGGGCCAGAATTTTAAACTGTCAAAAAATTTGCCACGGCAGCCACGGTGTGGATGAGAAACGTAGTAGGTCGTAGTAAAACGGGGTAAACGCAATGACACGTGACAGTACGTGACAGTACGTAATAGGCCGTTACACAACTTATAAATTGTCCGTAGGGGGGCGGGAATCATATGTAATCCCCGGCATCTGAAGTTCCTTTCTAGTTTTGTCACGTTGTGCTTCGTTTTGTCACGGTTTTCACGGCAAGCTAGGGTAGACGATAGCCGTTTCGTTACGTTTCATTTGCGGTGAAAACACAAAATCTTCTTCATCTTGGGAATTCATGTTTACTTGTCGAAGTATGCTGATACAGTGATTGCTGTTGCCTGGGGGATTTTCTTTATACCGTGGACACAAACGTAATCCAAAGCTCTGCGGTGTTCGCGTTCGATGCATAGGAGGCCTTGATAAAACGTGGAAAACGCATCAGACCTGGATGAAGTTGTGAACAACGTGAGAGAACCCATCAGAACTTATTGGACCGGGACGCAACGTACATGTATGCATCCCTGGTAGACCGCGCCCGGACCTTAGTGCGCCTTGGACGAACCATTTTTTCGCCCCTACGGCTTGTCACGGTTACCATAATAAAACGTCAGGAAACTTAGCACAACCTAACACAACTTGTTAATGGAGCCAAAATTGCAAAACTCCCACGGCGCAATACGTTTCGGGCAAACGGGGCTGCCGTGGCCACCGGGAACATAGTGTAAACGTAGCATTACGCAGACATAAAATAAAAATATATATATTTTGTTCTTTCTGTTTCCGCCAGATCTGAGTTCCCACGTTAGAGTGTTTTATTTACTTTGTAGAAGTGAAATACTCATACACACAAAGCCACAACGACGCTACAATATTATTCCGTTAAAATCGGTGCTATTTAACTGTTTCACGAAGAGCACATGTTTTCGCCAAGCCAAACAATGGTATGTTATTTTTTTAAATAAATTATTTAATGAATCGTAATAAAATATTTGTATTTTCATCTGACAAAATATTTGTCAGTTCGAAAGCATCAGTAATAACAGCAAAAATACATGACGGTACATATTCTGTTTGGACAAAATTATTAGTTCTTTTTGAACAAGATAATACATTCAGGAAGATCAAGATAATACATTCTGAAGAAATAACATGACAGCTTCTGAAAGAATAAAACGATTTTACATTCCGGAAGAACAAGATAATATATTCTGAAAGAATAATATAACAGCTTCTGAAAGAAGAACAAGATATTACATTCTTGAAGAACAAGATAATATATTCGGGGAAGAACAAGATAATAATTTGATAATAACAAGATAAAAAATGACACTGTGCCACGCGGATAAATAGTGTATGAAGTACATATTGAGTACTGACACTGTGTAGTTAGCTAGACAAGGGGAAAAAGACAGAAAGTTAAATTATCTTTAAGTTCAAAATATGTTAGCACGGATTTGCTTAAAAGTTCGATGACTTCAATGTTTTTCCTTCAAGCTATTTTGAAAATCAATAAACTTCGATTTGTATTTTGAACAGGCCAGATTTTATTGTAAGACGTAAAGCAGAAAGAATAAGGTGGGATGAAAATAAAACACTGCTTAATTACATTTAAGGATAACCGTATACAATACATCTTTCATATAAACAGGCTCATTTGCCGGATTTTCAAGGATTTGAACACGTAATTTGGCACTAAATGTTTCCTAAGAAAGGCGTTCGTTTAAAACTATACACGGGTTGTCCTATCAGGACTTCGGAAAAAATCAGTTTCGAAAAGTGGTGATTTTGCAAAGAGTTTGGAGTTGAATAAGTATAGAGAAAAATAGATTGGTGTGATAAAACATTCGATAATTAGACGTTTATTTAAAGAATTGTTATACTTCATAAAAAGTAAACTGACATGATCATGCAATTGTACTTCAGTTATTTGCCTTGTCTGGTCGTTTAACGGACATTTCGCGTGTATTGTTTTGATCTACAGATATATTTTCGTGAATGGTAATTTAAAGGAAAAATAATATATACTTGTACTTTAGGAATTGACATCGTATATATTGACAGAACTGTCACGGGGACTCCAATCATACTCAAGTAACGTCTAATGCAAAAGTGGTTGACCACTTGAAAGATCCACTCTACAGAAAGCTGAGAACTATATGTATACGCTAATTTCTACTGAAAGAGATATTCCCCAATATAGGACCGGTACTAGATCGTCGAATAGTAAACAAAAATACAAGCTATGGAACGGAGTTATAATTTGAAGCACAAACATATACAAATTGTCTGAAAACACTTTCGGTTTGATTGAGACTGTTTATTGATAGTCTGATAGGACGAACGCTGACAACACCCTCAAGCACATTAATAAACAACTTAGAAGAAATTTAATTGGAAAAGTAAAATACAAACACGGTTATGTTGTTTAATGTTGCAAGAAATGTAGAAAAGTCAAAAATAGTAACATATTGGCCTATATTTACCTTTGTATTGGAAAACGCAATATGTAATGATTTCCTGTGATGTGATTATATTTGCGTTTTGAATTAGACTCCCACGTTATAGAGACACTTATGAATAGTTTGCTAATGCATTAATGATGAACAGTGAACAAAACGTAAATATTGTCATTTTTGTACATTGGTGCTAATGGTTTAAATCGTTGTGAAAGTATATAATTACAAGAGAAAAAAAACGTTACCTGAACAATTATATATTTATATGAAAAAATACAGATACAAGTACAGTAGTTGAAGGTTTAAACATAAACACTGTTTAATGGCACAGGATCAACGTCAAAAGACATAGAACACAAAATCAAACAATCACAAACCAGAAACATTGAATAAAAGCACAAAACTTCACAAACACCACACTACATATTAACTATATATATAAAAAAACAAGTGTAAATCAAGTACAATGTTAGGTACCGCCTTGTCACGGTCAGTAAAAACTAGCTTGTGGACATAACCTCTCACTTATCCCGATACTCCCAAATAATTTTATAAAAGTGGAAACGTAAAAGGTACATATTATCAAAGAATGCATTCAATTGAGGGCAAATCAATAGTACAACAAATAATAATAAACTCATAGGTAAACCTTAAGTAGTTCTATGATTAGAGATCCCGACTCAATCTGCAGACAAAGAAATACAATCCAGAGTACCTAATGCAAAATACTTTCAAAGATATGATGCAGTTATTGTATGAAACCATAAAAATCCCACACAGTCTAGTCTGCCTAAGCAAATACAAGGTTTAAACTGTGTGTTCATAGAGTTTCATCATGGGATAACGCTATATGTTATGATTACCTGCGATTTGATTATAATCGTTTTGAATTAGACCTCGGCATTAGAGAGACAAATGCATTAATGATGAACAGTCAACATTAGAGAGACAAATGCATTAATGATGTACAGTCGACATTAGAGAGACAAATGCATTAATGATGAACAGTCGACATTAGAGAGACACATGCATTAATGATGAACAGTCGACATTAGAGAGACAAATGCATTAATGATGAACAGTCGACATTAGAGAGACAAATGCGTTAATGATGAACAATCGACATTAGAGAGACAAATGCATTAATGATAAACAGTTGACATTATAGAGACATATGCATTAATGATGAACAGTCGACATTAACGTTAATATTATCATATGTGTGTTAAAGTCAATATTTTTATAGAGTACACTATGCAGTTTACGGCCTTATTTATTTCCGGTGCCTGTCATGTCGGGCACTAAATTCCTCTTGCCCGAAACAGACTGAACTCGCTTGATAAAAATCATGCTCGTTTTTTTTTTAAATGTCTTTTTCTTTTTACAATTACACGATTTATACTTTAAGTTGAGAGAACATGGCTTGTCACTGAAGATTTCATTGTATTATGCAAAAAGAAATTGAATTGAATACCGAAAAATATGTCGTCTATAAAGTTAAAATACCCTTTTTATCATTGATTATTATATTTGGACATACATGATTATTAAATCAATGTTTTGTTACGAAGAAACGTCTTGCCATTTATTTACGAAACATCTCACTTAGTTGTATTTCATTATTTATATCAAAACTGAGTACGTCAAATGCAAAGTTCTTAGACAATTTCAATAGTAGTCTTGATAATTTCAACATTGTATCATGATATGAGAGTGGTAATTACATCAAAGTATTTTTGAATTTCACTAAGATAATATGATTTCTTTTAAATTTATAATACTTTTTCAATTATCGTAAACAAACTGTATGTGCCATACCTTTGCCCATTGACAAAATACACTGTTCAACGTATAGTTATTTCCGTTTTTCATAAACATATGTGATATCTATAATGCAATTACTTTTCAATCATTTCCAGAGTAGATCTATCATATTAAATCCGTTTGAACTAAATCATAGATCCATCGCATCATACGTACATACGTTTGTTGTCGCCCAATTCGTATGGTTGTGATAAAGGCAGATAAGCTGAACTATTTCGTTTTGTATATTAATATTTTTTTTTTATGTTTTTATCATTTATTTTGTTTTAACCAATAGAAGGATTTCGAAGACAAAGAATATGACAAAAGACAAGTATGTATATTGTATAGTATATCAAAACAATGACCTTGTCTTTGCAATTGTTCATTTAACAGTTCCACTTTAATACCCTTTTCAATAAATTGATTATATCAAAGGGTTATCGAAGAGTCATTGCCAAACAGAATTGCTAACCGAACTGTTAACTATAAGATGGGAGAGTAATCGTTGAAAGGTACTGGACATAAAAAAGTGAGGACAATTTAATGAATGGATTATGAAAAGTCCCGTAAGATTGAATTGCCTGATGCTGTAAATAATATTGTCTGTCAATCTCATATTGTAAAAGTCAATCTAAAGGGAAATACTGGACTTTGTATACTATTGTATGGTGTTTGCCCCTTGTAATATTATGTTTTGTGGGGTTTTAAGCAGTATTTGCATGGAAAGAGCACACGGTATTAATAGTTATTTTGACATATAATAAGACAACACTTGGTCAATTCGTTAACACACGACTTTGTTATTTCGAATACATATAAAGGCACAAATATAGCACACCATATCGTAATGCTATACGCTCCACTTGTAGTAACAATTTTCAAATCATTCCGAGAACAAGAAATTGTATCCAAATATAGCACGACCTGTCAGAAAGGACTCCAATTATATGCTAGCAACATCTAATTCAATACTGACTGAGCACTCCAAAGAAGAAGGGAACTATATTTATACGCTTATCCTGACTGAACTGTACTCATGGAAGAGACATTCCGTCCCATCAGACCGGGGAAAGTGCATTCGATATTAAACTATCCAGTCAATTGTTACCATGCAAAACATGTAGTGATAAAAACAATAACGTCTGCGTGTATATATGTATTTAATATAGATACAAGCTGATTACATGCGGCTTGATTTAGTTCGCATATTGAAATATACTTCCACGCATTACAGACAATGTTTATAAAGAGGTTACCAAGGCATGAATGATGAAGTGCCAACTTTTAGCTAAACATTTTCTATACAGCGGTGCTCATTTTTTCCAGAATATATTGTATTTCGGTAAAACGATTGCATTTTACTGGAAAAATATATTTTATATTACTTTTCTTTTTGAATTTCTTATTCAGAGTGCGCATTTTGACTTAAGTACACATTATTCATGAAGCTATTTATAGAAGGTCAAGTTTAAAATCAGTTTTCCAAAAACCCATTTAACAAATATTCTCGCTATGTAGTCTACGCCGTAGCTTTATTTCCGTGCTTGTTATGTCGGGCAAGTTATCAGTAACTCAATCTTTCCGCGAATCAGACTTAATTTTCCCGTCAAAAATCATTCAAGGCCCAGAAGATATCTTCAATTTACAGTTAAAACCTTAGTCTCGTTTAAAAAGTTTTTTTTTTGGTTGACTACATCGCTTAACCCTATAGTTTTTCATTATACTATTGAAATGATATTTGAAAAAAAATACCGTAAAATACCGTCAATAAATCATGAAAAACGTAAAGGCCACACTAAGAGTTGAAGGTCAAATGACTATATTTGTCTATTTCATTTCTCTTGAACCATTTTGAAATTACTCCCCACAATGTGCACCATATTCAGCTGACGTCACACTTAGAGTTTAAAGGTCATATATTTTCATTTTAGCACATTGCGACAATGCGCATAGGGAAGACATTAGTTTTTGAATGCAAAAAACAATTGTGTATTTTCTTTTGAATTTGTGATGCTAATTTCAGTCAGAATCATTGTCCCATGATAACTTCGTCGTTGAACATAAAATCATATTTTTCCCGTTTATGGGCAGATATATTGCTTTTGTCATCGTCAGTCTGTCCGTCCGTACGTCATACATCATTTCTCTCAATAGCTGTTAAACATTTAAACCCAGAAACTGTATGCGTTATATTGGTCATAATCAGTTCATGACACCTATTTATTTTGAGATCAATATGTCCTAGTTGAAGCTCAAGGTGACCTTGAGGTAAAATAACGTTTTCGCTAGAAAACGGAAGATCCTTTGACCATAGAACTTCATACTTGGTATGCTAGTTGGTCATGACTTTTGTTTATGAGATCAGTAGGTCAAAGGTCAAGGTTACAGTGACGAAAGGGTAAAAGACGATATGTTTGCGGTGACATTAAGCTGAAAAATGGCTTACATTCAAATATCTAAAGAAGGCTTGCATCCTTGAACGTCATACTGTGTATGCCAGTTGATCATGGCTATTAGATGTCCCCTTTTGATTATGATATCAGAACTCAAAGGTCAAGATCTTGGTGACCTTGAGGAGCATAAGCGGTTTCAACTTAGATTGAATTTAAAATTAAGATAAGGAACAAAGAGTTTGATTAAGCTGACCAATTGGCTGAATGGAATCACTGAGGCATGTCTAAGGATAACGATAAATCAGTATTGCATACTGGCCCTGGACACAAACACTTCTAATTTGGTACACGAGCTTGCCATAACTAGTTGTTTATGAATTTTGAATATAAGTGAAAAACGATATGTTTGCGGTGTTCTTACGCTAAAAAAGTAAAGAACGCTTGCACACAGGAACTACATATCTAATATACCAGTTGGTCATAACTAATACCTGACCCATATTAATCCTGAGAAAAGTTGGTCGAAGGTTATGGTCCCGATGCCCTTGAGATGCAAATAACGGTTTCCGCTTAATAAAGAATGCTTGTGTACAGGATCTTCGTACTTGGTATGCAAGTTGTTCATGATAAGTAGATGATGTTGATATATTTGATCACTGATCTTATGCAGTAGATGTTCACTATTGAATACGGGCGAATAGGTCATTGTTGGTATGTCTCTAGTCCAAAAGTACAAGTTTCACGTCAATCATTGATTAATTCTCAGCTACGACCGCATAATGGGAGAGACAAGTGCTTCTTCAAAATGCAATCTCTAGTTATTTCCGATTTTCATGAACATATGGATATCTGTATTAGACATGCAATTACCTTTCTATCATTTTCAAAGTAAATCAATTTATTTACGTACATTCGTTTTTGTCGCCTCAATTGAAGCGTTGTTAAAAGGCAGCTAAGAATTATAACATCAAGTATGTAAATAAGATTTTAAATGATTGTTGCCACAATTGAACTTTACCGATATTAGGATTTGGATGAACGTGGTATGTGAAAACAATCTTAATCTTGCAACAGTTCATTTTACAGCTCGAAAATGTTCTGCTTGGCTTTAGCAAATTATGTACGAGTGACTTGTTAACACGAAATGTTGCATTGCGACTTTTATGCGACCTCAGTGTCCTAATTTTCTGGTCTTTCAGGATAATTCAATATATCTTAATGTCTCCCGAAAGTAAATTACCGTTTATTCCCGTGCTTGGTTGCTCTTTACATAGATGGCAAGGACCAGTTTCAATAGTTTTGAACTGCTATTTTCATACTTTAGATTTAATATGTTCTACGGAAGGATCTCACCTCAAACATGTAAGTATTTATATACTGCCCCTGGTAAAATACACTTTTGCAACTGTGGTTTTACGATATTGCTTGTTAATTGTAGTAAAACGTTTTTAAGGTAAAATAACATTTCATTAAAGAGGCTATAATTCGTTTAAACTTATACATAGTCTTTTTCAAGCATTATACAGGAAGTTACTAAACTAACTGTAACCACACATATTCATATATCAGGGGTGACACGACTTTTTGATATTAAAGTGTTTCTACATTTATAATCATCGTATTATTTAGGAATTCGCTAAACACAAATCTATTGCAGTGCTTTCATTGACGTACATGATTCTGTTTTGATGAACGTGCATAACGCAACAGACTGGTCGTTCAGTGTTAGACAAGTTTAACTTTTTATAAAAATATGAGTTATGACAGTCTTGCGTTATGCTCTCTATGTGAAATATTAAAAAAATATATCAAAAAGTTTATCAAAGGAAAACTATTGAAATGTAGCTTGCTAAATCTTAACACTGAAAAACACAGACACGGGAAATACGTTAGATAAAATTTAATTATGTTTCGTGTTTTATACATATTAGTAAAGGCAACAGCACATGGATCCCCTAAATATAATAAAACAAAATCACACAATGAATGAATCCGTTGTCCATTTCAAATTGTGTCCTATAAGACTAAAACCGTCTGCTCCATATAAAATCTGAGACAATTTGTCATTATCGTGCAATTCGAAATTGTATGAGAGACATCAACTCTGGCACTGTTGTGGTTGGTTATTTTATTCATGTGTTTTATCCTGTGGAATTTCAGCTAAAGTTGGAAATATTTTTGTTTGCCTAGCATAAAGTTCTAAATTAAAGTACTGATTATATTGGGGAAATAATTAAAAATCATTTAAGTCTGAAGGAAATAAGCAGATAATATCATACAACGGAATAAATCACATTTTCTTTTTTTAACAATAATGCCTTTCTCCTTTCCAAACATGGAAGATTATATTTTAATATGCTGAACCTACAATAATTCCACTAAAAATTCACGCTATCACAACGTTTGGAGTTTTGCAAGCCAATCCATGTTGGAAATGTCTTTTATAACACCTCTATGTAAAAAGAATCGAATTAACATTTTTATTTATATTCTTGTGTTCAATGGGCGGTAAAAGCCGGCCTCCTCGTGTATATTGATCAATTTTAAATGTTCGACATACCATAATTACTCAGCAAAATTGTTTATCAAAATACATGGTCTAACATTTGAAAAGAGACAATTGTTAAAAACTATTTTCTAAATATTTTAAAAAAGAAATTAATTTTTTGAGTGGATGATAAGACGAAATTATATTACAGTATGTGTATTCATTACTTTGCTTTAGTTCGAATTGCATTCAATCGCACATATTTTTATAAGGCAATGTTAAAGAATTTATCTTGGAGCCAGGATGGTTAAAGTATTATGTTCGAATTATTCATCGTCGTGCCTTTTTCTTTTATCATAATATGATGTTTTATCCTATTTTGATTGATGTTCTTTTGGTTATTTCAATCATTTCTTTTCATGATATAGTTGACGGTTTCATTTTGATGAAGAATTAAAACATCAGATTAACCTGTTCGAACCTACATGACAATTTTATTACGAACACAACTACAATATTGTTTAGTTTTATATTCCTCACTTGTTTTAAGCATTTGAAAGTAAGTCAGAAAAAATAATAAATTGTGTCCATATAAAGTAAAAACTATTACAGAAGATTTTATGCAAGCAGCATCTGTTGTAATACTGATTAAACACTTGAAAGAACCTCTCCAACGGGAATGTCTTCTGCACAACACAAACGAAACAGACATTCCACAATGAGACAAAATTGTGGCAGTTTATTACATCGGCATAAATGTTGTGCATATATGTACTCGTGTTTTTGAATAAGTATAAGAGTGTGATTTGTGCACGTAAACTGGTTTAAACCCCCAGTAGGTTTACATATCACTGACCGTTCCAAAGCGGTTCCAAACAATTCTTGATAAACATACCTAGTTTTTTATATAGTATATATGCACTGTGTTGTTTGTGGAGTTTTGTGCTGTTGTTCCATATTTCTTGTTTGTGATTTTATGTTTTTGTGTTCTATTTCTTCGGCATTTACTCTGTGCCATTAAATGGGGTTTAGCTTGTTTCTGTAGTTTTTCACAAAAATTTCGTTAATTAAGTTTAAATGAAGATTTTTTTATTTAAATTGAAGGTTGACTGTATTGTAATATTAAACTAAAAATCTAAACGTGAAATATTTCGACGGGATTGCACGAAAAAATAAAGACGTTTCACCAAGCGACAAAACAAGTCTTTGAGTTAACAAGATGGAAAATATATCTTTAAATAACTATGCGAGAAATGAAAATAAAGCATACGTTATGTTGGTACAAAACGGGAGACACAATGTCAAACATGAATACACTTTTTATAAGACATGATCAATATTAAACAATAATGTGATGAATACTCCAAATCAATGATACTCTATAATTAAATGGTATTTTACATTTTAAATTAGACTTCCACGTAAATGAAGCCAATGATGATGAATATTCCACTAATGCATTAATAATGAAAGTCAACATTTCGCTTAACAAACTCTTTTGTAAAGCTGTATTGTGCCTCCTACAACAGCTGCATTGGGATTTCTGTGCAAACTTGTTTAATAATTTTACATTTAAGTCAGTATTCCAATATCGCATTTCATGTTTGACGAACAAAGGCGTACAATAATTTAATGTACAGTTGCATACAAACACAGTGCTATTTTGAGAGCGTTTTTCTTCATTCGGAACTGATATCTGTTTTGGTTTCATGGTGCCAACAAGTACGACCCGCATTTCACTTCCACGTCAGAGGCCTTATACTTACGCGACTTTATAGTTAACATAGCTATCATGTCTCTCCGGTGCCGATTGAAAATCGTTACGATGGACGCCTTATTTATTTATTTGTGTAACTTTATAATGAACTATGATGTACATTTCACCGTTAATGTTTCAAGAAATCCATGTTGCATCATGTCGGATCACAGCAAGGTCTAGTTCCAGCAATTTATATTTAATCTCTGAGATATTTGTAATATTTTCACTCCGAGTGCCCGTATTGGACTGAATTTCTAGTATAACAACCATACGTTCTGTGCATCACTCAGACATAAACAAAATATCAATCTGAAGTAACATTCTCAATCTAAAATATAGAGAGGCCATCGTGGACCTCATCCTGGTATTTTGGATTAAGTTATAAGGTATCTACAATCCAAAAACACATATGGAACATACGGATTATGCATGCATATGCAAAAGACCCCTTTACGAACAATTCTGAAAACCAAGCAAGAAATTGAGACAAGCAAATATTGTGTCATTTTTAACAAAATGGTCCCACTTTCAAACACTAACTATACTTAATTTATATCCATGACGTTTCTGTTACAAATAACGCTAAAACCACATGGTACGCCTTAGAAAAACGGAATGTGCAACGTAATTTCAAAAAGTATGGATGTTGACCTGTTGCACCCACTGCCCTTATAGTACATATTGTGTAATGAAAATTGATAACACTACCGTGCTTAAGTGCCATTCAGGTCTGAAATATGATATGGAAACGTTAGATAGCCATTGTATTAAGATTCTAAACGGGAAATTGCATATCTATTTCCTTCCGGCTCCACTCCAGACAATTACCGGAATGAAGTTATTGTCTTAGCATGATATATTTCGACCTTTTTCTGCACTCGCTGCAGTAGATTAAAGGACAGGGTTGCTTTTTGATAACAATTGTGTCTACGAGTTTATGTCAATCATCCCTACTTTTCGGCTGCTCTAGGCCTACCACTATAAATCAACATTCCCTAGACACCGACAGTTCATTACAACCTTGGGTTGAGTTTATAAATCGGCCTTATCAATTTTACAAAACAGTACTGCTTTTAGATGGACAATATTGGGTTGAACAGTGGTTAAAACTAAATAAACCATGCACCCAATATTTGCTCCAACTTAGTCATAGGTCTTTGTAAGTCTATGCAAAGCTAACATTATAAAAACAAACTATGAAATAATGAGTATCTTTTGAAAAAAGACTCTGATGCTGCGTTTGAATCCTCGATCGTCATGCATAAGTCATAGTATATCTTTTTGATGTAAAAAGGGAAGAGCACTACTTTCAGATATAGCAATATGGACTTACCTACCATAACTACATGACTGTTGGTAAGGCAGAGATCATTACATCTTTCCAAAATCACAGATCATCAAAAGAAAGTATTGCCAGAAAATGGGAAATCTTTCTCACATATATGTTTGGTATATCCTCTAATATTTTCAGAGGAGGCATGGAACAATCACATATATTGTCATGAAATAAATGATTGATGTTCTTACATGCAAAGGGATGGAAAAACAAACATGATTTCCAAAAAAGTTGAAACATTTAACCATAAACAATTACATAATCTAGGTATTAGAAACTTTGCATACGCCTGAGCTCTCATTTGTATCGACGTTGTAATTTAATCACATAATTACTACATACAAAGGGAAACATGACCTTTTTAAAACGATATTCTAAACAATGCTTCTGGCATTTACTAGACAAAAATGCCCAACCTGCATATATAAAATTCTTGTCTTTGGATTTAAAAAGCTGATGACAGATAGGACTATATATTAAGTATATGATGTAGTCCATGTATTATCAAAGGGAAAGACAATTTTAGTTTATCATCTAAATAAACCAATAAGTTTGGCATCAAGGCTAAACATAGTAATCAACTAAGTAACGTAGGCTGAAAAAGAAGAAATAAAGTAAACGATAAATTGTGCTCTAATTGGTTTGTTTGAAGTGATGGACTTAAAATGCTTTTTAATGTTCTGACCCGGGTTGATCCAAAGAAATCTTTCATTTTACAAGATGTTTACGTTTTGTAAGATGACTATTTTATTGAATTGAAATGAGTATAAATATTTTGTCATTTTTATCGGATGCTGTATACTGTTTATTAAATCAATATTATGTCATTTGTTACGCTTTAATACAATTTTAACGGAATACAGACAATTCAGGAAATAATATAAAAAACATTTCTTTATTTGGCAATAAGCACTATTTCATTTCTGTTTATAACACGAGTATACACGTGCTATATGTGTTGCATTTTATCAGATGCTACGCTGCGTTATCAACCATGGTGACAGCCACTTGATTCATCGTCTTCCATTGAAATTAAGAAACGTACAGTATAAACAACAGGGACAGGCCAAATAAGCAAACACGTGCCAAAAATGTTTCAGGCTCAAGGTCTAAGAGTCACTTCACCAGAAACACTTAACGTCTAAATACAACGCATACTTTAACATATATTTATTAATCATTGTTGCAGTTACCGCCTTGAAATGATGGTTGGTGACACACTTTACCTTTCCCAACATTCAGCAAAACGTCTTAGACACTGGTAAAGAATGTACGTTAAAATATTTCGTTAAACATATTAAATCTAACTCTCTACTATCATATTGTTCAATCAAGCCGCTATCTATGATATTGACACCGTTCATTCTTTAATGATTACAAAAAACGTAACACTTTAAACATCATCACAACATGATCAAAATTTGAACAAAAAAATAAATAAAACGTTTGATGATTTATCGAAGTGATACTGAACCAAAATATGTAACACATTGATGTTGATGGAATAACACTTCCAGTTATAACAAGCGGCTTCATGGGCCATATTCGGCAATTTTACCCTCATTTCATATGTAACATTTACGTTGAATATTATTTTGCCTGCTACCCAATTGTTGCACAATATGGCCCAAATAAATTCAGTCATTCAAACGACGTCTATGTAGAAATGCCCTTTTCTCTGGTTTTGTATTCCCGAGTAGGTAGATTTGTCGATTAAATGAAGGAATGCAATTTATATGATAAACGATTTCCATTAACTGTAAGTAGCACAAAAAGTGTAGCTCAGAATGCACGCCAATGAGGATTCTCAATTATCTGATACACCATGGCTAAGAGAAACTGTAGTTTGTCTAATACAATTGTCTTATGGCAGTATGGACATTTACAATATTGGCATCAACAATATAGGCCTAAGTATAGAAACATGTTTTACAGGAATACCAACATCTGAAAGATATAATCTTATTTACTCCAGATGAAATCCTTGAATGTTTCAGCAAACATGTATAAGGTTTTGCCTAAAAAGCAAGGGGCGTTCAATATACAATGCGTCCACCATTTCCATTAGATGTGTCTATATTTATTCTACATAATTTATACGTAATGAAAAGGAAGCCTTACTTCTTCCTGTCCTGACAAGTATATTAAAGATAAGTTAAAACAAATGCTCGTATATAAAGTTTTTGTACATGTACGTCTGATCAGAAACTTATTTAAATCTGCTATGTTGTCTAAGAAAAAGACAGCCTTAAATATATCAGACATGTTTTAATCAAGCAAAATGACAAGGGTTCGTAGGAGCATTGATTTGTATATACAGACATTTGTTGTAAACGTTTATTGCTGGTTTATGTAAAACGTAGAAGTGATTCATGCAATGTAGAAATTTTCATTTGCCATTGAATTAGTTATTATATAAATTATCCATTACAAATCATTTCGTTTACTTTGCTTTATTAATATAATGAAAATTACAGGAACCATTTGTAAACAGCGATTGTATTTTTTTAATAGATCAAATGTAATCAAGCACTACACGTTGCATTTCTATGAAGGTAAGTCACAATTTCTGCAAACGCAAGCATTTGAAATGAGGGATAAAGAGGGGTTTTGTGGGCATTTGACTTAAAATTGGGCAGTAAACTGTTTCCTCACCAAAAAATGCCAAATTAACATAATTTTAGTACTTACCTACAGAAATATTACATTCTAGTATGAGCATACTTTTGGAAGTTACATTTTTTTATCGTCATATTAGATGGAAGAGTAATCATTGCTTGGTACTGGACATAAAAAAACAAGAGGGAATTCAAATGAACGTATGATGAAACAAGTGCCGTAAGATGAGATTGCAGTATGCCCTAAAATAATATTGTTATTATTCCGATCACATTCAATAATACGTATGGTATAAGTCAATGTTAAGGGATATACTGGACTTTGAATTGTGTTTGCCCCTTTTATTGTTATGTTTCGTGTGCATGCTAAGAACACACAGTTTTTATTGAGACTTAAACACATAATAAGACAACATATCGTAATTCTATACGCTTCACTTGTTTTTACAATTTTCAAATCATTCCGAGAACAATACATTGTATCCAAATATAGCACGAACTGTCAGAGAAGACTCCATTTATGTGCTAGCAACATCTAATTCAATACTAATTGAGCACTCCAATTAGAATTTCGGGAACTATGTTTATACACTTATCTTGACTGAACTGTACTCATGGAAGAGACATTCCGTCACATCGGACCGGGGAAAGTGCGTTCGATATTAAACTTTACAGTCAATTGGAAACATGCCAAACATGTTGTGATAAAAAAAAATAACGTCTGCATGTATATATGTATTTAAAATAGATACAAGCTGATTACATGCAGATGGATTAAATTTGCATATTAAATTAAACTCGCACGCATTACAGACAATGTTTTTAAAAAGGTTACTAATGCATGAATGATGAACTGCCAACTATTAGCTAAACATTGTTATTGTTGTACAGCGGTTCTCATTGTCTATTTCATACAGCTTTCTCATTTTGACGTTAGTGCACACAATTCAACAACCTTCTTTTGTGGAAGTTTATCCGTTTTCCAATAATCCATTAAAAAAATTATGCTCACTATGTAGTCTGCTCCGTAGCCTATTTTCAGTGCTTATAATGTCGGGCAGTTACCAGTAACTTCCTCTTTCCGCGAAACATACATAACTTGCCCGTCATTCAAGGCATAGTAAATATGTACAATTTACAGTTAAAGATGTAAATCTACTTTAAACAGTTTTTTTGTTTGGTTGACAACATGTCTTATCCATGTAGTTTTTCATGGTACTAATAAAAATAATAATTAAATGAATACCGTAAAATATCGTCAATAAATCATGAAAACATAAATACCACACTTAGATGATAAAGGTTATATGACAATATTTTGAAATAACTCGCCTCAATGGTCAAAATTTATAGCTGACTATATTGAGAACATTGCAACGATGGCCATAGGGGAAACTTAAGTTTTTGATTGCAAAAAAAATCACGTGTAGTTTGTTTTGAATTTGTCGTTTAACGTATATTCATGTCTCCCCCATTAACGGGGTGACATATTGCTTTTGCCATCGTCCGTCAGTCCGTCCGTACATCACACTTCCTTTCGCTTAATTACTGTAAAACATTTAAACCCAGAAACTTTATGCTCTATATTGGTCATAATCAGTTCATGACACCTATTTATTTTGAGATCAATATATCCTAGTTGAAGGTCTAGGTGACCTTGAGGTAAAATAACGTTTTCCACTCAAAAACGTTACATCCTTTCATCCAAGAACTTCATACTTGATATGCTAGTTGGTCATGACTTTTGTTTATGAGATCAGTAGGTCAAAGGTCAAGGTTACAGTGATGAAAAGGTAAAAGACGATTTGTTGGCGGTGACCTTAAGCTGAAAAAAAGGCTTCCGCTAAAATATCTAAAGAAGGCTTGCATCCTGGAACGTCATACTGTGTATGCCAGTTGCTCATGGCTAGTAGATGACCTCTTTGATTATTATATCACAAATCAAGTCAAGATCGCGGTGACATTGAGGAATAAAAACGGTTTCCGCTCGATAACGAAAGAACGCTTGGTACCGTATTAAATAAACAACTTAGATTGAATTTAAAATTAACATTATAAACAAAGTGTTTTGATTAAGCTGATCAGTTGAATAAATGGAATCACTGAGGCATGTCTAAGGATAACGATAAATCAGTATTGCACACTGACCCTGGGCACAAGCACTTCTTATTTGGTACGCGAGTTTGCCATGACTAGTAGTTTATGGATGTTGAATATAAGATCTGCAGATCAAAGGTCAAGGCCGCGGTGACCTGTAAGTGAAAAATGATATGTTTGCGGTGTCCTTAGGCTAAAAAAAGTTGCTTACGATAAAAAAAGAACGCTTGCACACAGGAACTACATACCTAATATTCCTGTTGGTCATAACTAGTACATGACCCATAGTGATTTTGAGATTAGTAGGTCAATGGATATGATCGCGGTTGTGGTAGAAATAACGGTTTCTGCTTAATAAAGAACGCTTGTGTACATGATCTTCGTACTTGGTAAGTAAGTTGGTCATGATAAGAAGATGATATCTATTGATTTTGAATTACTGATCTTATGCAGTATATGTTCACTATTGAATACGGGCGTATAGGTCCATGTTGGTTCGTCTCCTGTCCAAAAGTACAAATTCCATGTCAATCATTGATTAATTCTCAGCTACGACCGCATAATGGGAGAGACAAGTGCTTCTTCAAAAAAAGCAATCTCTAGTTATTTCCGGTTTTTATGAACATATGGATATCTGTATTAGCAATGCAATTACCTTTCCATCATTTTAAAAGTAAATCAATATATTTAGGTACATTTATTGTCACTACTGAATCGTAATTAGTAGACAGACAAGAATTATAACATCAAATATGATATAATAATAGGATTTTTACATAATTGTTGTCACAATTGAACTTTACCGATATCAGAATGTGGAAGACTCATCTTGCAACAGTACATTGTACTGCTCGTTTACAATCTTTGCTGAAAATGATTTGCTTAACTTAAGCGAATTATGTACGAGTGATTTGTTAACACAAAATGATGTTTTGCGACCTCAGTCCGACAACAGTGTCCTTATTTTTTTGTCTAATGGAAACATTCAGTAAACCTCAATGTCTCTCGAAAGTGAAATACCGCCAGTGTTAGATTGCACATAACATAGATGGCAACGACCAGTTTCAATAAATACCAAACTCCTATTTTCGTCCTTTAGATTTAATGTGTTCTACGGAAGGATCTAACTTCAAATAAGTAATTATTTATCTTCAATTGCATTTTCTGTCAACTGCCCCCGGTATAATACACATTGCAACTGTGGTTGAACGATATTGCTTTGCAACTGTAGTAAAACGTTTTAAAGGTTATATAACGTTTCATTAAAGAGGTTATAATTCGCAAACTTATATATACATGTATATACATTGTCCCTTTCAAGCATTATATAGGAAGTTACTGAACCAACTGTAACCACACATATTCATATATCCTGGGTGACACGACGTCTTTCTATTAAAGTGTTTCGTCATTTATAATCATCGTTTTATTTGGGAATTCACTGAACACATACCTATTGCAGTGCTTTCAGTGACGGGTACATGATTCTGTTGTGATGAACTTAGGCACATGCATAACGCGGCAGACTGGTCGTTCAGTGTTAGACAAGTTTAACGTTTTATAAAAATGTGAGTTATGACAGTCTTGCGTTATGCTCTCAATGTGAAACATTAAAAAAAATATCAAAAAGTTTATCAAAGGAAAACTATTGAAATGTAGCTTGCTAAATCTTAACACTGAAAAAACATACACACGGGGAAATACGTTAACATTATGTTCCGTGTTTTATACATATAAGTAAAGGCAACAGCACATGGATTCCCCTAAATATAATAAAAAAAAAATCACACAACGAATGAATAAGTTGTCCATTTCAAGCCGTGTCCGATGAGAGTAAAGCCGTCTGGTCCATATATAATCTGAGACATTATGTCATTATCATGGAATTCGAAATTGAATGAGAGACATTGATTGTGGCACTGTTGTGGTTGGTTAATCTATGTATGTGTTTTATTCCATGGAATTACAGTTAACGTTGGAAATATTTTTGTCTGCCAAACATGAAGTTCTAAATTAAAGTACTGATTATTTTACGGAAATGTTTGAAAATCATTTAAGTATGAAGATAATAAACAGATAATAACATACAACGGAATGAACAACATTTCCTTGTTTTTAAGGTTTTCCGTTCCAAACATGGTAGAAGATATTTAAAAAAACTGAACCTACAATAATTCCACTGAAAATTCATGATATCACAACGTTTGGAAGTTTGCAAACCAATCTATGTTGGAAATGTCTTTCATAACACCGCTCTATGTTTAAATAATCGAATTAACATTTTTATTTATATACTTGTGTTCAATGGGCGCTAAAAGCCGGCCTCCTCGTGTATATCAAATATAACTAAATGTTCAACATAACATAATTACTAAGCAAAATTGTTTGTCAAAAACTATAAGAGGCAATTGTTAAAAACTGAGATTTAAAAAAAAAAAATTAATTTAGTGAATGGATGATGAGACGAAATTACATTACAGTATGTGTATTCATTACTTTTCTCTAGTTCAAATTGCATTCAATAGCACATATGTTTATAAGGCAATGTTAAAGGAATTATCTTGGAGCCGGAATGGTTAAAGTATTATGTTCGAATTATTCATTGTCGTGCCTTTTATTTTTATCATATGATTTTTTTATCCTATTTTGATTGAGGTTCTTTTGACTATTTCAATCATTTCTTTTCATCATAAAATTATAGTTGACGGTTTACATTTTGATGAACAATTAAAACAACAGATTAACCTGTTCGTACTTACATGATAATTTCATTTCGAACAATTCCACAATATTGTGTAGTTTTATACTCTTCACTTGTTTAAAACATTTGAAAGTAAGTAAAAAAAAATCATAAATTGTGTAAAATAAGAACTGTTACAGAGGATTCCGATTTATATGCAAACAACATCTGTTTTAAGTCTGATTAACGGGAATGTCGTCTGGACAATACAAACGAAACAGACCTTCAATAAGACAAAATTGTGGCAGTTAATTATATCGACATAAATGGTGTGCATATATGTACTCGTGTCTTTGAATAAGTATTAGAGTGAGATTTGTGCATGTAAACTGGTTTAAACCCCCAATAAATTAAAATTTTACTGTCCGTTCCAAGGCGGTTCCTATCAATCCTTGATGAACATACCTAGCTTTATTTACATTGTATATATGCACTGTATTGTTTGTGGAGTTTTGTGCTATTGTTCCATGTTTTTTTTGTGATTTTTTTGTGTTTGTGTTCTATTTCTTTGGCGTTTACCCTGTGCCATAAATCGGGGGTTATGTTTAAACTCTTTGCTACTGAGCTTGTTTCTGTAGTTTTTGCACATACATTTCGTTAATGAAGTTTAAATGAAGATTTTTTTGTATTTTGATACCAATTTGTAGGTTGACTGTATTGTACAAAACTAAAAAACTAAATATGAAATATTTCGACGGGATTGCACGAAAAAATAACAACGATTCACAAAGCGACAAAACAAGTCTTTGAGTTAACAAGATGGGACATATACCTTCAAATAACTATGCGAGAAATAAAAATAAAGAAATATACTTTATGTTGGTACAAATCGGGAGATTCAATGTCAAACATGAAAACAATTTTTTAAAGACATGATCAATATTAAACAATAATGTGATAACTACTCCAATCATTGATACTTCATAATTAAATGATATTTACATTTTAAATTAGACTTAAATACATTAATAATGAACAGTCAACATTTCGCTTAACAAACTATTTTGTATAGCTGTATTGTGCCTCCTACAACAGCTGCATTGGGATTTCTGAAGTCAGTATGCCAATATCGCATTTCATATTTGACGAACAAAGGCGAGCGATGATTTAATTTACAGTTGCAAACAAAAATCAGTGCTATTTTGGGGGCGTTTTTTTCTTTATTCGGAACTGATTTCGGTTTTGGTTTCATGGTGCCAACCAGTACGACCTGCATTTCACTTCCTAGTCGGAGGCCTTTTAGTTACGCCACTTTATAATTAACATAGCTATCATGTATCTCCGGTTTTGATTGAAAATCAATCCGACGGAAGCCTTATTTTATTTCTTAGTGTAACTTTATAATAAACCATGATGTACATTTAACGTTTATGTCAACCAAATATTTCCTCCAAATGCAGTTTATATCAATTTGGTTTGAAAAAAAAGATATAACGCTTTTCTCCTAAGAAATTTCACTCACTTGAGTTTTGCACCGTTAATGTTTCAAGAAATCCATGTTGCATCATGTCGGATTACAGCAAGGTCTAGTTCCAGCAATTTATATTTAATCTCTGAGGTATTTATCAGATATTTTTCTCTGAGTGCACGTTGTAACTGAATTTCTAGTATAACAACCATACGTTGTGTGCATCACTCAGACATAAACAAACTATCAATCTAAAGTAACATTCTCAATCTAAAATATAGAGAGGGCTACCTGGACCTTATCCTGTTATATTGGATTAAGTTAATATAACACAACTACAATTCCAAAACGCATACTGCACATACGGATTACAAACTATGCAGAAACCCAAGCAAGAAAGTGAGACAAGCCAATACTGTGTCATTTTTAACAGAATTGTCCCACTTACAAGCATTAACTATTCTATATTATAAATAGGGATTGGTCATGTTTCACGTTGTGGTCATTTTGCTCTGCATTTGGACGCTTTACAATGGTTTTGATTTTTGTTTTAAAGTGAGATTCTTGTCTTGCTGGAATATGTCAGAAATATCCATTACGTTTCTGTTTACAAATAACGTTAAAACCATATGGTATGCCGTAGAAAAATGGAATGTGCAACGTAATTAAAAAAGTTTGGATGTTGACCTGTTGCACCTACTGCCCTTATATTACTTGTGTAATGAAAATTTATACCATTACCGTGTTTAAGTGCCATTCAGGTCTGAAATATAGTATGGAAACGTTAGATAGCCATTGTATTAAGATTCTTGACGGAAAATTGCATATCTATTTCCTCCCGACTCCAGACAATTGAATGAAGTTATTGTCTTAGCATGATTTATTTCAACCTCACGCTGCACTCGCTGCAGCAGATTAAAGGACAGGCTTGCTCTTTTGATATATCAATTGTGTCTACGAGTTTATGTCAATCATCCCTACTTTTCGGCTGCTCTCGGCCTACCACTATAAATCAACATTCCCAAGACACCGACCGTTAATCAACCTAGGGTTAAATTGAGTATTACAAAAAAATAAGAAGTTCAGCTTTTAGATGTTGTGTTGAAAAGTTACTAAAACCATGCACCCAATATTTGCTCGCACATAGCCATAGATCTTTGTAAGTCTATGCATATGTTACATTATAAAAACAGACTTTGAAATAACGAGTATCTTTCGAAAACAAAATGATCCTGTGCTTGAAATTTTGATAGTTATGCATAAGTCATAGTCGTTCCTCTTTGTGTAAATTGGAGTAAACTACTTTCAGATATAGCAATACGGATTTACCTGGCATAAACACATTGATTATGGTAGGCAGAGATCATTACAATTTTTCAAAGTCTTAGACTATCAAAGTAGGTATTGCCAGAAAATTGGAAAACTTTCTAATACATATGTTTAGTAGGAACCTAAATTTTCTTTAAAGAGGAGGCATGAAACAATCACATATATTGTCATGATATGAATGATTGTTGTTCTTACATGCAAATGGATGAAACAACAAACATTATTTCGAAAAAACATTGAACCATTATCATTTCCATGATCTAGGTATTAAACACTTGAGATATAAATCCGCCTGTGCTCACATTTGTATGAACAATGTTATTTAATTACTAAATTATATTATAATAATACTTTATTATATTTTTTAACAATGCTTCTGGCATTTACTAGAATTAATGCTCAATCTGCATAAATAACATTCCTGCTTATGATTAAAAAAAGCTTACGACATATCGCAGTTTGTAAGTATATGATTAAGTCCATGTATTTTTCAAGGGATAAACAATTATGGTTTATCATCTAAATAAACCCAAAGTATGGCATTAAGGCTTAAAATATTAATCAACTAGGTAACGTTTGATAAAAAGGACGATATGAAGTGAACGATATATTGCGCTCTTATTGGCTTGTTTGAAGTGATGGACTTCAAAATGCTTTTGAATGTATTGACCCGAGTTGATCCAAAATATCATATCATTTTACAACATTGAGATAAAACCGTTCAACTGTTTTGTAAGATGGCCTTCAGGAAATTATATCAATCACATTATTTTATTTGGCAACAAACACTGTTTCATTATTTTTATAACACGAGTATACAAAAGTACATATGGATGGTATTTTATCAGATGCTACGCTGCATTATCAACCATTGTGACAGTTACTTTCTGCATTGTCTTCCATTGAAATTAAGAAACGTATAGCGTAAATTACAGGGACAAGCGAAATAGGCGAATAAGTGATGCAGACTATTTTTAAATATTCCAGGCTCAATGTCTAAGAGAAACTTGACGAGAAACACTCAACGGCTCTATACAACTTATGCATTAACATACATTTATTACTAGTAATAATATTGTTGCGGTTACCGCCTTGAAATGATGGTTGGCGACACACTGTACCTTACCCAACAATAAGCAAACGGTCTAAAACAATAACAAAGAGTATGCGTTAAAATATAATAGTTTAAATGAAAAATTATTTTATTTTGATACTAATTTGAAGATTGGTTGTACTGTAATGTAAAAAACTAGAAATCTAAATGTGAAATATTTCGACGGGATTGCGAGAAAGGGTAAGGACGTTTCACCAAGCTATAAAACAAGTGTTTGAGTTAACAAGATGGGACATATATCTTCAAATAACTATACGAAAAATGAAAATAAAGAAATATACTTAAATATATGTTGGTACAAAACGGGAGATACAATGTCAAACATGAAAACACTTTTTAAAAGACATGATCAATATTCAACAATAATGTGATAAATACTCCCATCAATGATGCTCTATAATTAAATGGTATTTACATTTTAAATTAGACTTCCACGTAAATGAAGCCAATGATTATGAATATTTCGCTAATGCATTAATAATGAAAGTCAACATTTCGCTTAACAAACTCTTTTCTATAGCTGTATTGTGCCTCCTACAACAGCTGCTTTGGGATTTCTGTGCAAACTTGTTTAATAATTTTACATTTAAGTCAGCATTCCAATATCGCATTTCATATTTGACGAACAATGATTAAATGTACAGTTGCATACAAACACAGTGCTATTTTGAAAGCGTTTTCCTTCAATCGGAACTGATATCGGTTTTTGTTACATGGTGCCAACAAGTACGACCCGCATTTCACTTCCTCGTCAGAGGCATTATAGATACGCGACTTTATAATTATAGTTACGCGACTTTATAATTAACATAGCTATCATGTCTCTCCATTGCCGATTGAAAATCATTACGACGGAAGCCTTATTTATTTCTTTGTGTAACTTTATATTGAACTATGATGTACATTTCAGGTTTAGGACAACCAAAAATTTCCTTCAAATGCAGTTTAAACTCAATTGATTTGAAAAATAAAAAAAACCTCGCGTTTCTAGTAAGAAAATTCACTCAGTTTGAGTTTTGCACCGTTAATGTTTCAAGAAATTCATGTTGCATCATGACGGATTACAGCAAGGTCTAGTTCCAGCAATTTATATTTAATCTCTGAGATATTTGTGTTTCTTTCGCTCCGAGTGCCCGTATTGGACTGAATTTCAGTATAATAACCATACGTTATGGGTAACACTCAGACATAAACAAAATATCAATTTGAAGTAACATTCTCAATCTAAAATATAGAGAGGGCATCGTGGACCTTATCCTGTTTTTTGGATTAGGTTATAAAGTACCTACAATCCAAAAACACATATGGAACATACGGAATATGCATGCGTATGCAAAAGTCCCCTTTACGAACACTTCTGAAAAACAAGCTGGAAAGTGAGACAAGCAAATATTGTGTCATTTTTAACACAATGGTCCCACTTTCAAACACTTACTATACTAAATTTATAAATAAGGATTGGCCATGTATCACTTTGTGGTCATGTTGCTCTTCATTTGGACGCTTTAAAATGGTTTTGGATTTTTTTAAAGTGAGATTCTTGTCTTGCTGGAATATATCAGAAATATCCATTACGTTTCTGTTTACAAATAACGTTAAAACCACATGGTACGCCTTAGAAAAACGGAATGTGCAACGTAATTTAAAAAGTATGGATGTTGACCTGTTGCCCCCACTGCCCTTATTTTACATATTGTGTAGAACATTGAAAATATTACCGTGATTAAGTACCATTTAGGTCTGAAATATAATATGGAAACGTTAGATAGCCATTGTATTGAGCTTCTAGATGTAAAATTGCATATATATTTCCCCCCGACTCCAGACAATTACCGGAATGAAGTTATTGTCTTAGCATGATTTATTTCGACCTTTTGCTGCACTCGCTGCAGTGGATTAAAGGACAGGGTTGCTCTTTTGATATATCAATTGTGTCTACGAGTTTATGTCAATCATCCCTACTTTTCGGCTGCTCTAGGCCTACCACTATAAATCAACATTCCCAAGACACCGACCGTTCATCAAAACCTAGGGTTGAATTTTAGAAATTGGGCCAATCAGTATTATAAAACATTAGAAGTTCAGCTTTTAGATGGACAATGTTGTGTTGAATAGTGACTAAAACTAAATAAACCTTGCAGCCAATTTTTGCTCCCACATAGCCATCGGTCAAGTCTATGCACATCTAACAGTATTAAAACAGACTTTACAATAATGAGAATCTTTAGAAAAAGGACTATGATGCTGCGTTTGAATCCGTGATAGTCATGTATAATTCATAGCGTATCCCCTTGATGTAAATTGGAGTAAACACTACTTCCTGAAATAGCTAAACGGAATTACCTAGCAGAAACAAAAACATGTTGGCAAGGCAGAGATCATTACATCTTTACAAAGAGACAGATCATCAAAGTAGGTATTGCCAGAAAAATGGGAAAATTTTCTAATATATATTTTTGGTAGATACTTAGAATTATTTTCAGAGGATGCATGAAACATTCACACATCTTGTCATGAAATAAATGATTAATATTTTAACATGCAAAAGAGACGCCAGTTCAAACGCAAACATTGAACCATTAACATTTACATGATCTAGATATTAAAAACTTGAGATATTGATCCACCAGAGCTTGCATTCGTATAGATGATGTTATTTAATCAATTATTTCGAGGAAGGATTACATTGTAAAAACAATATTTTGACCAATGATTCTGGCATTTACGAGACAAAAAAGCTCAACATGCATTCATAACATTCTTGTCTTTGGATTAAAAGAGCTGATGAAAGATCGCAGTTTATGAGTATATGATGCAGTCTATGTATTATCGAAGGGAGAGACAATTATAGTTTATCATATCTATAGATATACCAAAAAGTATAGCATCAAGGCTAAACATATGAATCAATATGAATATTGGGCTCTTATTGGTTTGAATGTTTGAAGTGATGAACTTAAAATGCTTTCGAATATATTGACCCGAGTCGATCAAAACAAATATTCTTATTTTACAACATTAAGTTAAGACCGTTCAACTGTTTTGTTAGATGGCGTGCTGCTTGAATTGGAATAGGTATAAATATTATGTCAATTTGAACTGATGCTGTATTGTTTTTTTAATGTCAATAGTATATCTTTTGCTACGTTTAAGTACTATTATGACGGAAAACAGTATGTTCAGGAAATAATATCAACAACATTATATCATTTGGCAAAAAGCATTGTTTTATTCCTTTTTATAACACGTGTATAAAAAGAACATATATATGCTATTTTATCAGATGCTACGCTGCGTCATTAACCATTGTCACAGCCACTTGATTCATTGTATTCCAATTAAATTAAGAAACGTACAGTGGAAACAACTGGAACGCCAAATACGCAAAAAAGTGACGCTGGCTCTTTAAAATGTTTCAGGCTCAAGGTCTAGAGTCACTTTACGAGATACACACAACGTTTTTATACACCACATGCATCAATCTATATTTATTGATAATGTTTGCTGTAACCGCCTTGAAATGATGGTTGGCGACACACTTTTCCTTTTCCAACAGTCAGCAAAAATTCTTAGACACTTATAAAGAATATGCGTTAAAGTATTTCGCATAGAATATTAAATCTAACGCTCTACTATCAAAACTGTTCATTTGGTCTGGTTTGTATTCCCGAGTAGATAGATTTGTCGATTAAATGAAGGAACGCAAGTTATATGGTAAATGATTCCGATTAACTGTAAGTAGCACAAAAAGTGTAGCTCAGAATGCACGCCAATGGAGTTTCTCAATTATCTGATACACCAAGGCTAAGAGAAACTGTAGTTTGTATAAATTAAATACGATCGTCTTTTGGCAGTATGGATATTTAAATTATTGGCATCAACAATATAGGCCTAAGTATAGAACCATGTTTTACAGGAATTACAAGATCTAATAGATATAATCTTATTTTCTCAAGATGAAATCCTTGCATGTTTCAACAAAATATTTTGCCTAAGATATAAGGGGCGTTCAATATATATTGCAACTTCCAGTCGTATTTCCATTTTGATGTGTCTTACATCTCCATATCTGACGTATTTGACGTTCAGTGCTAATCAAAAGACAAGATACCTTTTAAAAAAAATGATTACAATATCTGTCTGATAGCAACATTCATAAATATCGAAAGAGTAATACGACAGTTTGTTTGCGGAACGATTGAGACAAACATCATCAATAATGCAAGAAACCACGTTTGCTTCAAGTTACATTGTTATATGCTGCAGTTTTACAATTTCAATGATTGATGTAATAAAAATATAATGTTAGAAAAATACACTGACATACGCGTAAAACAGTTGCGTGTTCACGACACGCTTGAACATGACAATAAATTCATCATTAATTGGAAAGCAATGGCTCAGTTTAGTTTTCACTCCTGCAAAATGTTTTGGAAGTCTCACGAAAATTGTATTTTTCTTTTTTTTCGTTTAATCAAAGGACATAACTATTGAATATTAAATGCAAAATATAAATGTAAATAGTAATAATGGAATTAGGTTATTAAAGTAGTCTTAAAAGGGGTTTAGTATAGTTAAGAAAACAGAATGTTAACATCTGACTTTCATTCATCGTAACTTCAATCTTTTGAAAGCGGTACAGTTTCAACGCTATGCCCACACCGCCAGCGGCTTATTAATATCAATATTAACGTCGTCCTCGGATGAGCTATAATATGACTTTTTGACTCACTCTCTTATTTTTGAATCTACAGCAATGAAATTTGGACTATGTTTATAACATACATTATAGTTTAATCCATAGTCGCATTGACATAAACCAATAAACGCATTCATTCTGATAAAAACAAAGATTTAAAACGCTATTACTCCACCCAGGGGAGCGATTGAAGGCTATCATGACCCTCGTGATAAACTACAAACAACTCCCCTTCCTATAAGATTAATTGTTGTCTGGAGACCGATCCTTCAGAATCACATCATTTAAATTACAGATAAGCAACCTCGGTTAAAATCCTAAGGAAACACCAAAACACACTTAAGGTATCGGTTAAATCCACTGTTAATTGGCTGCGTGAAAAATATAGAAGATTTGTATAGGACATAATTATTATCTAAGGAAACTCGTTATTTTTGTCTATAAAAGAAAACATTTACAATCGACTAAACTAATTAGCAATCTAGTACCATTTGTAAAGCGAACATCAACAAAATACCGTTGCATAACTATAGGTTCAAATACAATAGAAATGTATAGATCTAAAGTCAAAGTTGGTGACCTGATATGGGAATCTACGTGGCGGAGGAAATCGAAATCGTAACTTGTTTATCACTTCGACAATCTTTTTAAATGTTTGAATGTTTCATTTATTCATCGGAATATTCATCAGAATCAGAAAAAAATACGCCATTTTGGTACAAAATAATTTGGTGACCCAATATGCAAAATATATGGGATGGGACCAGTCCTGGAAAGATGGCGTTGCGTCATTGATGTACACACTTACTAGTTATAAACCTATAAATGGTAAACTGTGAATTTCACTAATTTTAATCTTGTAACAAAACGCTTACCGCAATGACGGATACCTCTCGAAGCAGTACGGAATCTCGCCGGTTGTCTACACAGCTTTTACGCCGTGGAACCGACCTTGACATTCTCCGGATGTCACCGCTGGTACATCGACGGGCCGCTATCATCCTGAGAGGTTATTCCGTTCGCATCATGGTAGAAAAGGTAAGGATAGAATGGACCACCAATATTTCCACAAGCACTTCACGAATGCACAACGTGAATAGTCTTAATTTTGAGACGCATTCATTTGATTATTAATATTCTTAAATTAATTGCATATCGTAAAATTGATATAAAGTTGTTTGAATTTAAGCAAAACTATCTATGTTGGAAAATTGCTTTCATAAAACAGGTTTATGCTTAAAAAACCCGAAAATAACAATTATATTTATTTATTTATATGTGTTTCACTTGTTTCATTAATTTTTCTGTTTATTCCAACTGAATTCTTCATTTAAAGAAAATTATTGCCTCATAAGTTTATACTAACTTTACAGATCAATGACCTTATGAAAATGACATTTCAAATAAAAAAATATTTATCGAAAAATAAATTTTCTGAGTTTGAAAGTCATAATTATTAGTTTCTAATTGTCTGAGCATTCAAGCATGAAGAAAAGAAAAAGAACGGATGCTAAGACACATTCTTTTAACTATTGTGCATGATGTAGTGCAAGACTTCCTTGACCTCATCAAGCCGACCGGAATTGTAATAATGTTATTACTGGACTTAATTTTGTCCCTTTTGTACATATTATGTGTTGTTATATTCGAATTTATATCTAGTGAGGATTTTCATTCTAGGTGTTATACCTAGTAAGAACAGAGTGTTTTATTGTAACAGAAAAATACATGATGTTACATACTGTAACTTACTTATTATCCTGTTCGAAAACTAATTCCATCTGTAGTTTGAATACGTAAAATGGAACGAACACTAGCACAATATCACGTAGCTGTATCCTTCACACTTGCTAAAACAATTTTCAAATGATTTCTGGAACCATAAATTATATCCATATGAAGCAAGACTCACAGAGGAATCTATTTATATGCAAGCAACATCTATTCAATACTACTTGAGCACTGGAAAGAACCTCTCCAAAGAACGCTGGAGATCATATTTATACGGGAATTTCGACGGGACAGCACAAATGAAAAAGACATTCCGTTAGGCGACAAATGTATTGCGGTAAATGACATCGTGTGCATCGGGTACTAAATTATGTGCTTGATTATTGCTTGTTTGCTCATTTTATATTATAATTAATATAATCTGAAAATATTTACACTAAAAATAAGCTCAATTTTATTATGATGCAAATTGGAAGGTTGATCTTATTTAAAAAAAAATAGAACAAATAAAAGCAATTCATTAATGATTCAAACTATATTTTATATAAATGAAAACAATACTTAACATCTATTCAATTACATTCACATTTAAAAATAAGACTCCCACGTCAGTAAAATACAAATATTATGAATATTTTACTAATGCATTATTGATGAATATTGAACATTGCGATTAACGTTACCATATGTGAACAGCGATACTCACTGTTACGTATGGAAACTAACATGAATTATACTAGACAAGTTAAAGTTAATTAAATGTTCCATAAAAATCCTCCTACGCAATATGAATTTGGATTTCTGGTCAAACTTTATGGTCAGTCTTTCAATATCACATTACACATTTTACACACAAAGGCGTACACATATTTATCATTGGCAAATCAAATCAACAATGCCATTTTGACACATCATTGACATATTCTGAATGTAAAAAGATGTAAAATGGTGCAAATAAACAGGGTGAAATTGCAACAAGTATTTGATACATATGTATCATTTGGCTCGAGCAATATACAATGCCTTATGTTTTTCAACAACTTCAAAAATTATCCCACGTTCAAATTGTAATACTATTGTTTAGTAAAGCTTTTTTCATGTATAATTCATGTCTAAGGTGTCAAATTGCACTACCTTTGATGCATTTTACAGTTTCTCTAAAACTAAATTACACATAATTATATGGACCGTAAAGTTGCAGAGTTGACCCTGCTTGCAATCACTGAGAATGTATGGCATTTCTATAAACAACGATGACACTGTTGAGTTGCTGTGTCAGTCAGGACCTAAATATAATATGGAACACGTTAAACAACTATTTACATTCCCCTTTAGACGGAAAACGTAAAATCAATTAAGCCCCCGTTCCAGACAAACAACATAATGCAGATAATTTCTGAGCATATTATTATTACCATAAATCGCTGCATGCCTAGAAGTTGATTAAAAAAGCTTACGGAAAAACTCTACTGTTTTGATATAACAATAAATATGATGATGCAATAGTTTAACTATAAGTCAGAAGGTTATGCGAAGAAACTTAAATGGTGCATTTCGTCTTGATTGGCAAGTTATAAAAAATGTTAGTGACTAAATAAATGTTCCTGACGATCAATAAGCCTGCGAAAGTAAAAGCATCCAGTACCCGAACATGTCTTGTCTTTAATGTGTATTAGGGCAAATATTAGTGAGAACATGAAAACATGAAAAAAAACATAGCACGTATTAGTATACAGCGTTAAGCATGCTTCACAGACACTTATATTTCATCCATATATGTATTAAGCCCAGTGCACGTTTTGTTAATATGTATAGGACTTTATGTCAATTATCCTAACTATTTGTTTTACTATTTTCCTTGTTCTTGCGATACTGTCAACATGTCTCAAGCCACAAACCGTTTTTCTTATCACTTGAGACATATTCCATAGTTGAGTCAAAACGAACTCTGTTATTCAAGTTTTACGACGATAAAAAAATGACGCTCAATGGCAAATGACGTGACGGAAATTATTTAATGCATTGATTGGTATCATAGCCCATTTTAATCATCTATCAACATTGTTATAGCTAGATATAGCACCCACATTAGGAGAGCATGAATACATTACTAAAATATGACAAGGCATAGATCATTAACTGTCAGTTTAACCACAAATCATCAAAGAAGGCATTGCTAGAAAAAGGTAAAACGTTGTCAATCGCAAATAAAAGAAAGGTGTCTTTGTAGAAAATACAAAATACAATTATATATATATATATATATATAATATAATATCAAACAATGTTCTTGCTTTTGTATGGACTATGTCATTTAACCACAACTATTTTACAATAAGCAATGCCAACACATTATTAAGACGTTGTGGTGCATTCGCCTTATGTTTATGGGATGTGTATGACATTTATGAGTAAATATATATCAACACCTGCATTGAATACACTTATTGTCAACAGCTGAATGAATCAGTAGAATTAACCAATCACTCAAGTTTGCCTCAAATACGCACACCCGCCATATGTTCAGGTATTTTGACAGCCCGTTTTGTGTTTGTTGAGCTGTCCTCCATTGCATCTTAGTTTTTTTTATACGCCGAATAAAGTATCATCCTTGCTCCTCCCACTAAGAGGTAAAAACTCCTGCTTAGAGCACGTAGGCCAGATAATTTTAGGTCAGGATACGTATCGATTTTACGAAACCGTCATTGACGTCATGTTTTATGTTCATATTCAGTTAATAAATGTCTATTCAAGTATTAGCAGTCTTTGATTTGTCAGACTTTAGATTAGTACTTATCAGCAAAAAATGAACATGCGTCGGAAATTACATTAATTTTGTATAATAAATTGCACTAGTTTTAGCACTGTTTGTCATCAATAAACTCAATCATTCAGATGACGACTACACACGCACAAGAACAGGTATTACCATTTTCTCAGAGTTTGTAATATTGAGTTGGAAGATTAAGTCCCAAAAGTGTTATTTGAAATAAGGAAAGGGTAAACGATTTAAACGAACTAAACTGTTAACAAAAAACGGAGGATAATCTGCACACCTTTGCCATTGGATGTTTCTCCTTTGTTTGATACTGCAATTCTTTTGTCTTAGAATATCGTGTCTTGGTGATATGGATATTTTTACACTGCGGCACTCCAAACAGGCCTTAATATAAAAAAACATATTTAATAGAAATAAAAACATATAATAGATTTTTTTTTATTTCCGGACGAAAGCCGTAAAACCTTATTCAAAATATTTAAAGATTTAAATGATAAAACTCATTGAAGATATGTTATTTCTTCATATCCAGTAAAGTAAATGTTTTCTTCCTATTAAACGATAGACAAACTGGCATGTTTTCTGCTTTACTTACAATTTGAATTGCAGAGCAAAAGTCATTATCATCGAAAGCGAAATTTATCATGTCGGTATATTTACATAACAGTGGACACACGCATAATTAATAATGCAAGACAATTTGATGCCAACAAGTGGCATGGCAATTTGTTCAAATTTGACATTTGCATATAATGATATAGAAAATAGAAACCCACACTTAAAAGGCACAGTGCCTCGTATTAATGGCACGGTTTGAAAATAAAAATAAACACTTTCATTGATAATTTGAAGACAATGGTTCAGTTTTTTTATATCTCAGCTCTGTAGTCTGAATTAAAAAACCAACGAATAAGTAGGCCAAGTGTTTTATTTTTAGCTACACTCTTTAATTGTGATATTTTATTTGAACCTATCAGCATTAATTCAACATAATATGCGTATATTTGTTTAATACTGTTCAATTACCAGATAAAAAAGCACATCAAATAAAAACATACTCAAAAAGAATGGCTACTTTGTTCATTGATAGGAAAAAAATCATAATCATCGTATGGGTGAGGGGTCGACCCTAAACTGCCCCAAATTCCAAAAGGTGTTCTTATGTACAGATCTCAAAATCTTAAGAGTTTGACAAACTATGATTCTCAGATTGAGAATGAAAAGTTTGAAAATGCTCTTGGTGTGGAGGGTAAATCTGATACTCAAATTGAAATAATTTTGCCCAAATCAAAACAAAATCCATCAGCGGTGTTCAACCAGCATCAGCATTTATCTGTCTGAAAGTGACATTCAGAAATGTTCAAGGCAATGACAAACTGCTGACAGGCACTTTGAGAAATAAACACAAACATACAATATTCATTTCATATTCATGGTCTGTCCCTGCTGTTTTCATTTTATTATTGTAATTGTTTTAAACTATATACTATACATATATTACAGCTCCACTCTACTAGTATAGTTCTTTGATACATTCTTGAAGAAGTACAGCATCAAACGGATCATGTAAACAACACACTCCGTAAGATTGAATGTTCATTGACTTCACGGAAGGTAAATTATAAGTTAAATGAGGTAAAAATTCGAAATATTTAAAATACGCCGTAGACATGCCAATTCAAGAGCTTAATCCTGTGTTAATGGAACTCAAGATTAACTGAGAGTGTTGCGCCTGGTTTACACAGAAATAGATTTACAATGAATTTAACAGTGGTTTGAAGAGTTTTGTCTGGCTGTTTCGCAACAGTTCGCAATTTTAAGTAATTTTCGGCGACGCAAACTAGTGTCTGAATGGGTAATTGGTGACAACATTATTTGCAATCCTAACATAAACTGTTGTGTTTAGCGTAAATAGATTATCTCCGACAGCCTTGTAAAACCACATGAATTGTTAGAAAATATTTGTTTCTGTAAATGCGGTTTAATATTCCTCGTCATGGGTTAATGGTTCTGCATTTGAAAATATATTTCTATAAGTTATTTTGTTTAGACAATCTTAATCATTAAATTGTTTTAAGAAGAGGAAATGTTCGAGCCAAGACACCTACAATCCTTACATATGACGACATAAAGATAAATGAATTAAGGAAGAACAAGGAATTACATTCATGGAAACAATTTTTTTTAAATATTCGGAAAAGACAAGATAATGCATGTTGGAAGAGCAAGATAATACATACTGGAGGAGCAAGATAATGAAGAATGGAAGGGCAAGATAAAACATTCTTTAAGTACTAAATAATTCATTCTGGAAGAACAAGATTCTAGAAATAAAATGTAAATTGAAAACCGTAAAAATGTTGTCTTGCTGACAAATGTACCAAAGGTTTACATATGACGTTAAAACCACGACAAACACCGTAGAAGAACGAAAGCTTTAGTGTCAGACAGGCCCTTAATAGTTCAATTAACGCGTTCAACAGCTATTTACATTCACATACTAGACAAACTATGGCATATCTATTCCGTCCCGGCGCCAGACAAATACCAGAATGCGTTATTGTCTCACCATGATTTAATACAATATATTGCTGCATCCACTGCAGTATATTTAAGGACAAGCCTGCAATTTCGGTAATTTGGGTAAACTGAACTTTTTCATATCTAATGTCAATACTTCTCAAGACTTTGACCGATTAGTACAAACTAGGATTGAGTTCCGAAATCGGCTAAAAAAACAAAATTGGATGGACAGTGACTGAAACTAACTTAGCAATGGAAACCACAGGGAAAAAAAATCAGTGGTTCAATAAGGAACCAAAATTTTGTAAAATAAATCATATACTTTTATGAAAAACTACAAAGGCTGAACATCATATAATATGTTCTCCCAAGTGACCATATAAAAGTTGTTCTTAAGACTATGAACATCTTTTGCTTAATATATTAAAATGATAAATATCATTCGAAGAAAGGACAATGTTGCTGTGCTTAAATCCATGATGTTCACGCAAAGGCCGTCATCTAACCTTTTGGTGTAAATTGGAATTAACCAACCTTTAAGATATACAACTATGGATTGTGAATGCATGCTTATTTTCAGGGCAGAGATCATTACATCACGATATAACCATATCATCCAATTAGGCATTGACAGAAAGAAGGGAACACATTGGCATACATATGTATTGAAGATATCTTTTTTGTTCCTCAGAAAGTACATACAACAATACTCAAAGTGTCAAGATAATGGACTACTCGTGTACTTACATTCAAAGCGAATTAAAGTCCGAAAAAAACGCTTTCGAAATAAAGATCTAACGCTAAAATTGATCACTTAACACATACTTTAACGAAGTTTTTAAAACTTGAGATATTTATCCGCCTAAGCCCTCATTTGTATGTTTTATTTTTGCATTCAATCACTACATTATATCGAGGAGAATATCAACACTTGTAAAAACATAATAGTAAGCAATGTTTATGTCAATTACAATGAACATATATTGCTCAACTTGCAGTATACAGCATTCATGTCGTTGAATGAGCATGTTGCTGACATAACGAAATTAATGTGACATTTTAAATGAATGAATGATGGACATTAAATGCTGTCAAGTTAATATACAAATGCATTTACCTGAGTGTGTTGATCCAAATTACTCTGGGCATTGCTTATATGTGAGACAGGACCACTCGATCGTTTTGTTATATAGCTTTCTTCCTGAATTAGAACTACTTCAAATATTCTGCAAATTTACTAATATACTGTACAGACAGTTCATGAAATGATATCAATAACATTTATACTTTGTATTTTTTTTCTGACAGCAAACACTCCTTCACTTCTTTTTTTATAACAAGACTATACGCAAATACACATTTGTTTTAAAATCGTATTTTATCGCACATTCTATTGCCATTGATGGTATTTTACTTCACGTAAAGCTTCGTAATCAACACTCTGTTATCCATAGTATGTCGCCATCAATTGATGTAAAAGGACTTGGTTATATTTCGACGTTGATGCTTGACTTGATCGATTTCGATTACTTGCATTCTAATGCAAGCCCAGTAGCAAAATAAGTAACGAAGTCTCTGTTCCAGCTTCAAGGTCTTAATGGCACTTGATGAGAAAGTCCCAAAGCCTCAATACAACACATGCATTAACGTATATTTATATAAAGGTGTTGTTACCGTCTTGGAATGGTCAGTGACATATGGAGTTCACTAGGGCAAACTTGTCTATGTTTACCTGACCTCACATATGCCCATTGCACATACCAACATTCAGCAATATAGAAAACTTAAACATTTAAAGTCTTAAACAACAAATAAAATATGCTTTTAAATAATAAGCATACATCAATATATGTATAGCGGTCCTCTTTAATGTTCATTGAATGAAGACCCTACTAAAATATATGAGACTTTAAGTATTCAGAAAATGATCAAATGTTTATCAACACCATCAAAACGTATTCGCAGTTTCTCCACAAGTATACATATTTGTTTATTTATTGGACATTAGGTTCAAGATTATGGATTCAATGAACCATATTGGTAATCGACCCGAATATGAAACCATATATGTTTATAAACATACCACTTATTACAAAAAAGTCATGCGTGTTTGTGCAATTTTTCAATTGACCATTAAATCAGATATACCATGTCATGGCAATACTTTTTAATTTATTATGTACGCTACCATAGTTATTGCGCAGTTTGTCCCAAAAAAATCACAATTTAAAGGACGTCTTCAATCTAAAATAATCTGCTCTTTTCTCTGATTTTGCATTCTTGATTTGGTAAATTTATCGATTAAATGAAGGAATCCAATATATATAATAAATGGTTTCCATTAAATGTCAGTGGTACAAACGTGTAGCACAAAAATACACGTAGCGGATTGTCCGTTATCTGATACGGCAAGGCTGAGAGAAACTGATCTGTTTAACAAGATCCGGTTTAAGCAATGTGGATATTTATGAATAGTCTCTTTAAAGTATGAGTTGAGTTCATTTGTTTCGAGTAATTGACAAACCAGGATGGAAATTGAAAAATGTCATTTATTCACATTAAATGACTTTTATATCGTTACCAACAAACAATATACCTGGCCGGATATTTATTACATTGACATCTTTAATAACTTTGAAATTATGAAAAATTGCAAAAAGACTATAAATACTGTGTGAGAAAGGTAAAGAATAAATACAAGTTAGAGCAATGTCGACAAATGAATGATATACGACGAACTGAACCTAGAAAGTTTTGGAAGAAGTTTAAGAAAAGGAAACAACCTGTTGATGAAAGTATTAACTTGCAGGATTTTGTGAAACACTTCGAGGCACTGGCAAAAGTCCCCGAAAATGAACATGATGATGAGGTAGACGAGTTTATAAATGATTTTGATGAACATACAAACAATAGACAGACCATGTATGAGGAGCTAGATGTGCTAATATCAGATGAGGAGATTTTAGCTGCAGTAAAACGACTAAAAAGGAACAAAGCTTATGGTATTGATAATATTTTAAATGAATATATCATTGAATGTGCGGACATTTTATTGAGACCTTTAAATATTCTATTTAACAGGATCCTTAACGATGGTGTGTTCCCCACAAAATGGCCGTCCGGAATTATAGTTCCAATCTTAAAGAAGCAACCAGCTTCAAATGTGAACAATTACAGGGGTATAACGCTGATAAGCTGCCTGGGAAAACTGTTCACGAGCATTGTTAATGAACGTTTGAAGAAATGGTCGCTTAAGTATGATCAATTGACGGATGCGCAATTTGGGTTCAAAGCAGGCCATAGTACGACGGACGCTATTTTCATTTTACATAGTATTGTAAAGATGTATTTAAATGAGAACAAAAGAGTGTATGCTGCATTTATTGACTACTCTAAGTGTTATGATTTTATTAATCGCTAGGCATTGTGGTTTAAGTTAATTAAAGAAGGCATTGATGGTAAATTATTGAAAATTGTTCGGGCAATGTACAGTAATGTGAAATCATGCGTGAAGCATATGAATACGCTGTCGGACTACTTTAATAGTGATGTGGGCCTATTCCAAGGGGAAATTACATCTCCGATATCATTTTCCCTCTTCATCAATGATCTGGAACACCACATGCAAGAAAACATAAATAACGGGTTAACACTTGACCAATTATCCATATTTCTGATCATGTTTGCAGACGATTGTGCATTGCTTAGTGACAGCGGTCAAGGATTACAATTACACCTCAATCAGCTCGACAGTTATTGTATGAAGTGGAAATTGACAGTGAATATATAAAATACTAAAATTATGATATTTAGGAAAGGTGGGCAACTGACTGGGCGTTAAATATTCACGTTTAAAGGGAGCCAAATCAAAGTGGTAGAAAACTTTAATTATCTAGGTTTTGTAATGACCTAAAAGGGCACATATAGAAAGGGTATTGAAAACTTGGCCAGTAAAGGACTTAGGGATTCTGTAATAAATGTTAAATGCTTTACTGCTCAATTTAGATTGAGGCTTAAATACATTTATACTACCCAATGGAGAGAAACAGTGAACACGTCAAGCGGATTATCGTTATATCGTGAAATAAAGACTGTCTTTGAAATAAGTGATTATTTAGCAGTGTTAGACAACTTTAAGCACAGACAAGCTATTTCAAAAATGAGATTGAGCTCACATAAGCTAAATATTGAAAGGGGCAGATACACACGAATACCTAGACAATATAGAAAATGTGAACTATGTAACAGGAACGATATTGAAGATGAATATCATTTTATGATTGTATGTGATGTATATAGTGACTTAAGGAGAGACTATATCCCTCCGTATTATACAAACAGGCCTAGCATGATCAAATTTGTTAAACTACTAAATGTAAAGAGTAAGCAGCTCCTGCATAAAATAGCTGTATATATTATTAAAGCCTCTAAATTTAGAGATACTATTATTAATATTGTGCAATAGAATATTGTATCATTTTCTTCTCTCGTGTAATTATATGAGATGAAATGCATGTTTTGGTAATGGTGTTGTATGCCATTCTTTGTGTATGTGTACATTTGTGATCTACTAACATGTAAATGATGATAAGCTGTATATGCTTAATTCTTAATAAAATTATGTTATGTTTAATAAAGGCATGAATATAGAAATGTATTTTCCCCGAATATGTCTAAGTATTAAGAAGAATGGTTGATAAGTGAAGATAATTATAATATACCCTGATAGTTCATGTTTTCTCTATATCTGATGGAGTTTAGAGACGTTCTCTTGCCAGTGGTTATCCCAGAGACAAGAGACCATATTTAATAATATAATTACAATATAAGTTTGATAGCAAAGCTCATAAATATCAAAATAGCAATCAAAAATGACAGTCTGTTGCATAACGGTGCAGAAAATCATCATCAATAATGCAAGAAACCACGTTACCCACAAGTAACATGGTAATAGGCCTCCAGTTTGACATTTTAATGCAATATGTTATTGAGAATGTAGTGCTAGGAAAATATACTGATATACTAGGGTAACGTATTAATGACACAGTTTAAAATGATAATTAAAACATCATTAACTGGAAGGTTATGGTTCAATTTTGTTTTCAATTCTGCAATCCGATTGGGAAGTCTATCACAATGTGTAAAACAAACATTATATATTCATTTTGGTTTTTGCTTCATTTGTTTAAGTATCAATATCATATTAAATTAAAGCATAAACGCAAGGTTTATATGAAATAAAGCAATGAAAGTTCTAATAATTTAATTTAATTTTTAATAAAAAATCTCCAATAGAATATATAAACCTGAGTTTCATTAACCTTAATTTCAATATTAGGGAAATTAGCATAGTTTCAAGGAAATGCACACGCCGTTGATAACTTTTCTTTTGAGAAAAAAACAAATAGATATACAATGTTCTTCTCGTGTATGTAAAGGCTTTTAAAACTTCATACGATTGTTTTTCTATTAGCACAATATTATTCCTGAATACGGATTTTTTCAAAAGAACATTCAATTATAAAAAAACAGCTAAGCAGCCTCGGTTTAGAATCCTTCGGGAGCACATCATCCAAATTAAAATTGACAACAACTAAGCAGCCTCTGTTTGAGATCCTTTGAAAGTTCACCATCCAAATCATCAAAACAGTTTTAACAGCCTTAACTTAACCAATAGCTAAGCATCCTCGGTTTCAAAACCTTTGGATGCACATCACCTGAGTTATAAAAAAGAGCTAAAAGCCTCGGTTTGTAATTCATCGGAAGCACATCATTCAAATCATAAAAATAGCAAAGCAGCCTCAATTCGAAATACTTTCGAAACACAATAAACAATTAAAGGGACAAGATACCAGATGGTCTCATAACCGGCAAATACGATATTTCCTCAAAACAAGCATGTAATTGTATATATGAGTTAGTATGATGCCGATAATACATAATGTTACATGGTCAAAGAATATTTTGTCGCTGTCTTAGCTAAGTTTACCCGTTTTAAAACACGCATAATGGTTTCACGGTTTATATTGTATATATTTAGCATGAGCATGCCAAGTGATAAGAACAGATAAATAAACCGTCGTTATCTTCAGTTTAACTTAGTTTTCCGTGATAGACAGACCAAGTAAATTTTAAATTACGCAAAACCTGAGAAAGATACATGTTTCGTAAGCAATGTGATATATCAATGAGTAAGATTTGTTCTCAAGGAGATCCATTGTATGTACGTTTTTGACTATTTTCATTTTTCTTGCAATGAAATAAAATATACTTTTCTTGGGATACAATAGTTGCATTGTCATAGATGTTGAACTTGAGCTGTATTATGATTTGCTTTTATTAATTAGCTGAAAATAATGGATTTTAGAGAAAATTACTTAGGAAAGTTTACACTGACCAGTTAAAAGTCATTACTAGTGTAATTTTTTCTTACGTACTCCGTTTGGAATACGAGAATACCTGATGAAAGTTTACAACTGTCTTAAAATTTGAATTCGAATGAGAGTTGACCACAGCCATTTGTAAGTGGATTCGAACCCAAAATAAAACTTAACATGAATCTAAGTACAAACGAGTTACAGTATTTTAAGTATTTTTGTATTAATATAACACTTATTACATACGAGTGACAAAACATATTACAAATAATAAGTAAGACAATAACAAAGTTAAATATTAGCCTTGGTGTTGTCAGCGTCAGCACAAACTTGCATCTTGGCCATAATTAAAAGACCGTTAAATATATTTATATAAAACTTGGCTCTTGGCACCTGAAGATCAAATTTATACGGAAATATCGATGGGACTGCATAAAAATAATCGAAAAATTCTGCCACGCGACATTGTTAACGGAATGTTACATCGTGCGCATCGGATCCCAAATTAGGTGCTTGATTCATGCCCATGTTATTGGCACAGGCTTATATATAGGTTTATGTCTTTTCATAAGCATTAGATTTTAAAAATTTAAAAATAAGTATTTTTTATACTAATTAAGGGGTTGATCTTATTTCAAGAAATGTAGAATATGAAAACAATACTTTACGTTACCATTTGTGGCCAGCGATACTAATTGCTACATTAGCCAACGAACTTGCAATTTATTAGAATATTTATAGTTTTTTTTATTATTTAGTATCAATCCTCATACAAAAGATGCATTTGGATTTCTGTTTATCCTTGTTAAACACTGTTGTTGTTGCACTAATATTAAAGTAAGACTTTCAACATAACACATTTAACACACGGGGACGTACACATGTTTCTTTTTTAATTGCAAACTAAAGATCAATGCTATTTTGACACATTCTTTACATATTATGTAAAGCAATTACTTTCTTTCAAATAAATGTGAAATTATGCAAATACCAGGCCGTATATATTTTTGATAATATTCGATTTCGGTCGAGTTATATTAATATATAAAAAAAATTCAACAAAATCGAGAATTATCTCACATTCCAGCTTAAGTACCTTGATTGAGTAAAGTTTTTCCAACGCATAATGCATGTCTTTTTGATTTTACACTCCCTTGTCCCATTTCACAGTTTGTCAAATAATCATTTGATGACGTTGATGACTATGGAAATGAAAACGGAATAAGCACCGTACATGTCTGGTGTTGAACCTTTTGCAGCCACTGGCCGTGATGACATTTCTATAAAAGTGTAGACACTTTCAATTTGTAGTGTCAGACAGGACATAAATATCAGATAGAACACGTTAAACTCCTATTTACATTTTTATTTAGACTATATTCGTCAATCCCTGCTGACGTAATGCAGCCACTGTCTGAGCATAGCTTTAATACCATCATCGCTGCATTCCAAGCAGTGAATTTAAAGGGAACGCACGACTGTTTTGATATAACAGTGAACCTATAATGATCCATTATTATACTAATAAGTCTGGGAACCGAATGATATGCAAAGAAACTTATTTGGTTGGTGCATTTTTTCTTGATCAGCAAGTTATGAAATATGTAAGTGACTAATTAAATCTTCCTTACGAATCGATCAATAATGCTTCGGAAAGTAAAAGGTCTCAGTACCCGAAAACATCTTGTCTTCAGAATAGAGTATCTTCACAAAAATGTAAAGGAGAAATTGGCAAACAAGCAATTCATAGCATGTATAAATATAAAGCGTTCAACATGTTTCACAGACACTTGCATTTCATCCATATATGTATAGTGTACTTACTACAAGATATGTATAGAAATTTAAATCAATTATTCCAACTATTCGCTTTATTACTTGTTCATGGTCTTGTGATATTATCTACATGTCTCAAGAGACCAACCGTTATAGTGTTACTTGAGACATATTTCATTGTTAATTAAAACAAAACGTGCCATACAAGTTTTTCGACGATAATCAAGGACAAACTCTGAATGGCAAATGCTGTGCTTTTGTGTGACTTAATAAATTTTGCATTGCTGTCTCCCTGGCATCATTGTCCATTTTAAATGTATATCAATATATTTCTATATTGTACTTGCGCTTTTCAAGAAAGGACAATGGTGTTGCATTTGAGTTATTTAATTACATGCAAAGTGTATTCATACTTCGTTATGTAAATTGGAGTAAAACTATTTTGAGATATAGCACTTCAAATTAAGACTGCACAAATGTACTACTTATTACAAGGCAGAGTCATGCCATGTCCATTTAACCTCACATCATCAAAGAAGGCATTGATAGAAAAAGGTGAAACATTGTCATTTATGTGGCATATATAAGAGAGGTCTTTTTTGCAGAAAATACACAATGCAATTCTAAATATTGTCATATCATGTTTCTGAATTTGTATGGACGATGCCATTTACCAACAACTATATAACAATGAACAATGCCTACACATTATTAGAACGTTGTGGTTAATACGCCTTATGCTTATGGGATGCTTAGGACATTTATTAGTAAAAGTATTGCTGAACAAGCATTGAATAAACTTATTGTCTTCAGTTGAATATAACAGTTATATATAGAGTTTGAATATACTCGAAAACGACTGTACAAGATACTTGGCTGTAATTGGTTTCTTAAAGGAGATGAAATGTTGTATCATCAGACTCGGATACAAAATGTATTGACCCGGACTGATCCATAGAAATAAGCACATTGTTGAGAAGGGAGATATGACCGCTCAAGTGATCGGTTATATGGTATTCTGCCCGATTCTGAAGTAATATAGTAAAACTAACAATTCAATTACATGCCTTTCGAATTATTAAATCATTACTGGTTTTACTGTTGCTCGTTATTTCTCTATAAATATATGTGATACTACACAAAAAATATTATAGTGCGCGATATTGTAAATGTTTCAATCATTTAAATTTACCTCAAATATGCCTATCCTGCATGCTTTCAGGTATTCAGTCCGTTCAATCCGTTTTATGGTCACTGAGCTGTCCACTGTTGCAGCTAGATTTTTGTTGTACTGCCAACCCCATCAATTGGTTAAAACTCTTGCTTTTAGCTAGTTGGGCCAGGTAATATTTAGGTCACGGTAAAAACGTCATAGATTACATCTTATGTTTTACGTGAATTTTCAAATAATGAACGTCTATTAACATCAACAACACATAAAAAGTATTATAATAATTGAGTTTTCAGACTTTACGTTCAGTACTATCAAACCAGAATAAAAAATAAATTGTATGTCCACTATTTATATAGTAATGTTTGTGCAATATTCCGATAATTTGCTACTTTATCAACAAAAATAAACTGAATCATTCCAACGACGACTTTAAACTTGCAAGAAAACACGATATATTTGCTTTTACTCTCAGTCTTTATAATTGAGTTGGAAGATTTAGTCACAAATGTGCTTATTTGACGAAAGAAACGGTAAATGATTTAAACGAAATTAACTTTGAGCAAAAACGAAAATTAATATGCACACCATTGGCTGTCTCTTTTATTTGATACGACAATTTCTTTGCTTAACATGATCGTGTTTGAGAAATATGGATATTATTTTGTACTACGACATGTCCAAACAGGCCTTAATATAAGATTTTTTAACTGAAATATGAAAATCTAATAGAAGAAATATTGTTAAATCCGAACTTTAATTAAATATTTTAAATGTCTTAAAAATAAAAGCCCATTGTGATATGTGTGTTATTACTTCATATCAATTTAATTTAAAATTGTTTTCATCCTATTATCGGATAGACAAAATTAAATCTTTATTGCTTTACTTACAATATGAAATTGATAGCAAAAATCATCATTATCGAAAGCGAAATTTATCATGGCGGTCTATTTACATAATATTGCACAAACATTATCAATAATGCAAGACAACTTGATGCAAACAAATTACATTGCAATTTCTAGCAGTTTGACATTTGCAGAGCATTATGTTATTAAGGATACAACAAATAGAAACAACCACTTAAATGGCACAGTGCCACGTATCCATAGGCACGGTTTGAACATGAGAATACTCTCACTGATAATATGAAGTAAATAGTTAAGTTTTTATATCAGTTCTGCAAACTCATGAAAATCTAGCAAAGATGTAGGCCAATTATAGGTGCAGTCTTCATGGTTCCATTTCGATAATTTACATGCACCTATCAACGTTATTTCAACAAAACAATGCGTATATGTGTTTACGACAGTTCAATTACCAAATAAAAAGGAGATCAAATGAAAACATACTCAAAACAGAATGGTTCTTTTTTATGATCCTCATTACAATCATTAGGAAAAGGTGCATAGTTTCCAGGCAATTGACAAACTGCTGTTTTCCTTATATTATTGTTATTGTTTTAAACTACATACTTTACCATTCCTTTTTTTACTTGCACAGTTCTATAAATGCTTTTTGGAAGAAGCACACAATAAACCAAATCATGAAAACAACAGACTCTATAATTGATTGTTCATTGACTGCTTTGAATAATTATTATAAAGAAATAGTATCTAGTGGGAATCACTTTATTTGTTTAAAAAACTAAGATCTTAACAATCAGAGATCCGGTAGCATTGGCATGCGAACATTAACAACACAACAACATTATAGATTAAATAATGTTAAATTCAAATAATTAAGTACGTCGTAGACATTTTTTTGCCATTTTGTTTAGCTCGATCCAGAGTTAATGGGGACTCAATATTATCTGAGGATTTCGGGCCTGATCTTCGCAGAAATAGATTTGCAATCATTTTTACAGTATTTTGATGATTGGCTGTTTCGAAAATTAAAGAAGTTTTCGGCATAGTCTGAGTGGGTAATTGGTGAATAATTGATTGCAATCCTGTTATAAATTGTTGTATTTTGTTCAACCGATTATCTCCGTACGACTTTTAAACCGCATGAATTGATGGAAAATATTTGTTTATATATAATGTGGTTAAACTTATCTCGTCATGGCATAGTGGTAGCGCTTGTCAAAAGATATTTGTATGGGTTAATTCTAAGCAACCTTTTCCGTTTTCAGAAGAGAAAAATATTCGACCCTAGACAAATATAATCCTAATACATGACGACAAAACACGATAATATATTCAGGAAGAACAAGATGATACATTCTGGAGGAAAAAGAAAATTAGGAATTACAAGATAAGAGATTATAGAAGAACAGGCTAATACATTCAGGAATAACAAGATAAAGCATCCGGGAAGAACAGGATTATAGTTAATTATGGAAGAACAAGACGACAGATTCTAGAAGAACAAGATTATACATTCTGGAAGAGCAAGATTAAACATTCTGGAAGCGCAAGATAAAATTTTCCGGACGAACAAGATAATACATTGTGGAAGAACAAGATAACAAATTCTGGAAGAACAAAAAAATTCATTCCGGAATAACACGATAACGCTTTCTGGAAGAACAGGATAACGAATTATAGAATAACAAGACGACATATTCTAGAAGAGAAAGATAACAAATTATGTAAGAACAAGATAATACATTCCGAAATTATAAATTAACGCTTTCTGGAAGAACAACATAACAAATTCTGGAGAACAGAACTATATAATACATTATGGAAGGGCATGGTAATGAATAATGGAAGAGCAAGATAAGAACAATATATTACGCTTTGGAAAAACAAGACAACACATTTTGAAAGATCAAGATAATACATTTATGACGAGCAGGATAACAACTTATGAAAAACAAAACAAGATCTTGATACCTTCTTGAAAACAATATAACACTTTCTGGAAGAACAAGATAATACATTCTAAAATAAAAACATGAATACATTCCAAAAGAACAAGATAATACATATCGTAATAGCAAGGTAATGCATTCTTGAAGAATACAAATAGATATTCCTCGATGAAAATAATAATGAATTCATGAAGAACAGGATAATACAATCTTATATAACAAACACATTTTGAAAGAACAAGAAAATACTTTAAGGAAGTACAAGACAATATATTTGTTGATAAACATGATAAGCATTCAGGAGGAACAAGATGATATATTATGGAATAACAAGATAATACATCCTCAAAAATGAATAAAATTATTCAATGAATGGATAATAAGGCAAGATTGCATTATGTGGTATCATGAATTTTGTTATAAAAATCGGACAATTTTAAGGGATATCATAGAGCCAGAAAGGTAAAAAACTATATTTGAACGATTTATCTTCGCTCCTTTTACTTTTTTTCCATATGTTGTTTCATCCAATTTTATGTTATAATGTATTGGTTATGTTCTTGCGAATGTTTTATTCATGATAAGAGTATACGGTTAAACAACAGACTAGCCTGTTCAAAAGCAAACGACAAATTAATTTGTAACACTAACTCAAACTTGCGTTGTTTTATATTCTTAAATTGTCGTTACAAATGTCAAATAAATTCGAAAACAATCAGCCAAAATAAATGTTTTCCCTAATTATGATCCACCGATGCTAGGAAGGGATATTGTTTAAACGTTGTTCATTCGCCCGTCATTACGTCCGTTCGTCCGGAACAATGTCTTGTTATGGATTGGTCTGTTCATATTCAAACTAAGTAAAAATGTTACCATTGACGTGATCTCGAACGCTTTTAAAACATAGTCACGTTGAAATAAAAACTAGGTCACTGGGTCAAATCTACGAACAGTCTTTCGAACAAATTACAAGCATTATATTATTTGGTAATGAATAAATTGAAAATAATTTAAATGTTTCCCTCAATGAACTATTGTACATATTTAAAACTCGGTCACATTTAATTAAAAAATAAGGTCAATGTGTGAAATCGTAGTAAATCTTTGTCGAGAGCCTTTTCATTGTAACAATGATTTGTGCTCAAACTTAGGCAGAGTGTTACTATTGCTGAAATTTCACTGGAGTTCAAACGTGGGTCAACTCTAAGACTTTTTATGGAACTTATTTTAGGCAAAGTATTTATATGAAACAGAATTGTTTCCTTAAAAAATAATTCACATGTTTGAAAGTAGGTCATATGAGTCCAAAAATAGGTCAATAAGACGAATATTTCACCACTATGTCCACGTCATCTACTTTGCCTATTCATGCATGGGATTTGAATTCAACGAATTTGCTTGTTTGTTGTATGTTTTCAAAATATGAACAGTGCTACCAACACAGAGCGCAATCAACAAAGTGAGACGAGCAACAGGTCTGTCATTTTAAACACCTCCCAGTCAAAACCTTCAAGCTTTAATTACACTATACAGTTTAAATCAGGATATGCTAACGTATCACTATTTGGTCATCTTACAATTCATTTTTGTGCACTGCAAAAAATGAAATGAAAACCGATGTTTTCTGGCTGACAAATGTACCAAATGTTTACATATCGTATGACAGTTATTTTACACTTAATATGGCACGTCTATTCCGTCCCGGTGCCAGACAAATATCGGAATGCGTTATTGTCACACCATGATTTTATGCAATCTATTGCTGCATTCACTGCTGTAGATTAAAGGGCACGCCTTCATTATCGATACAGTTTTTGTGCCGAGTAGCACATACTATTAAACTGTCTACAAGCTAGTGTCCAACATTTAAACTATTTGGCTTATTTAGGGCTTGCACTTTAATTTAATACTACAATAAGAAGTACAAATACACAGTGACCTGTCATATCTTACTCCAATACTTCTCAAGACTTCGACCGCTAGTTACAACTAGAGATGAGTTAAGAAAGCGGCTTATCAGTGTCAGTATAGGAATTACAGAACTTAGATGGACAGTGACTGAAACTAATGAAACAATAGAAACTACTTATTTTATAAGGCAACTTTAAAATGATAAGTGTCATTTGAAAAAAGGACAATGATGCTGCGCTTGTATCGTTGATGTTCACGCAAAAACCGTTATCTAACATCTTAGTGTAAATTGAAATAAACCTTCCTGGAGATATATCACGATTGATAAGTCAGACCAACACATGATTATTTGCAAGGCAGGGACCATTACATCTCGCTATAATCACACATCATTCAAGTAGGCATTGACAGAGAATATGGAATACCTTTTCATAAATATATGTATAGTAGATATCTCATTTTTCTTCAGAAAGAACATGGAACAATATCCAGTGTCAAAATAAAGGACAATATATATATAAACATTCAAAGTGAAGGAAAGAATAAAACATGCTTTCGAAATACATTTCGAACGCTAAAACTGGTCTCTTAACATAAACATTAACAATGAAAACTTGATATAATTACCCTTACTTTGCATTAATCACTATATCATATCGAGGAAGAATGTCAACACCTTGTTAAAACGTTATGTTTATCAATGAATTGCGAGGAAAATACATGCTCAACCTGCAGTATATAGCATTATTGTCATTGGATTATGAAGTTGTTGACACATCGTAGTAAGTATGATGCCTCATATGTTATAGTTCAAGTATCGCAACTTGCAGGGAGAGAGTTATAGTTCATCATTGAAACTTATATACATATACATTTATGTGTGGCGAGACGACTAAACAGATGAATACTCTATGTCACGTAAGGTAGTAAATGAAATAGGGTTCGCGATATACTTGGTTCTCATTTGTTTTGTTTTCAAAGTGATGGACATTAAACGCTATCGTATTTATATTATTAATGCATTGTTGAAAAAGGAAAAGACATCTGGACATTGCTCATACGTGAGACTAGACCGCTAAATTGTATTGTTATATGGCTTTCTTCCTGAATTAGAACTACTATAAATATTCTGTCAATTTCCGTTCATACTGTATAACGATTGTTAAATCAATAGTATATTACCCATTAGGCTTTATTACTATGTTAATTGAATACTGACGATTGACGAAATGATATCAATAACATTTATACTTTGGAGTTTTTATTTTGACAGCAAGCACTCTTTTATTACTTTTTGTATAACAAGGGTATACATGCACAAATATACATTTTTGTAATGGTTTGTCTTTTATCACATATTCTATTGCCATGGATGGTATTTTATCACATGCTAAGCAAAGTTATAGCTGTTGACCATATTATGCCGTTATCATTTGCTCTGAAAGGGCTTGGTTATATTTCGGTTTTGATGCTTTGCCTTGATACATTTCCATACATTGCCTCTCAATGTGGCCAGCCTAGAAGCCAAATAAGTAACGAAGACTTTGTTAGCATATTCCAGGTTTAAAGTCTAACAGACACTTGACGAGAAAGTCACAACGTCTCATTATAGCACAGGCATTAACATATATTTATTATACATTGTTGAGGTTACCGCCTTGGGATGTTCAGCGACACAGGTAGTTCAGTTGGGGTTTGAACTAGTCCGTGGGTACCTGACCTCACACCTGTCCTAATACATATCCCAGCATTCAACAATAATAGAAAACTTAAACATTTAAAGTCTTAAACAACAAACAGAACATGCTGTTAAATATTAAGCACACGTCAATAAATTTAGTGGTCCTCTATAATGTTTATATAATGAAGAACCTACCAATGGAACTACAACTTTTAGTATTTAGAAATTGGTCAAATGTATTTAAATATCATCAAACAATAATTACAGTTTCTTCTAAGTATAAAACAAATGTTTATTTATTGGACCTGAAGTTTAAGAGTCGAGAAACCATAATGATAATCAACCAAAACAAGGTCCTTATTTATGTTGATAATAAGTCCAGTTATTACATGCGTTTTTGTGCAATTTTCGTTTGATCATTTATCAGATATACCTTTTCCTGGCAACACTATCTAATTCATTATGTACGCTACCATAGTCGTTGCGCAGTTTGTCCCAAATAAATTAAGCAATTGAAGGAAGTCTACAAACTAGAAAACCTGCTCTTTTCTCTGATTTTGTATTCTTGATTGGGTAGATTTGTCGATTAAATGAAGGAATCCAATTTATATTGTAAATGGTTTCCATTAAATGTAAATAGTACAAACAAGTAGCACAAAATACACATAGCTGGATTGTCCGTTATCTGATACGAGAAGGCTGAGAAAACAGTTAAGTTTAACAAGATCTGGTTTTGACAATATAGATATGTATTACATCGACATCTTTCATAAAGGCCAAATTATAGAAGTATTTTTGCCAGATTTTTGAACATCTGAAAGGTGAAATCTCTTTAACTCAAGATGAAAACCTTGCATGCTTGTTTAAGGTTTTCCCTTAAATACAAGGAGCGTTCAATATATAATGCAACTGGCAAACGCATTTCCATATAGATGTTCCTTCATTAATTAAACGTATACTTAATGACAAAATGGCCTCACTTTGAAAAAACGTTGTCCTGACAATTGTATTTAAGACCATGTGATTAGTAAATTTGTTCGCATCCATCTGATATTTTTTTATTTATTTTGCCATGCTGTTTGAAACTTTAGCTTGCGTAATGAAATGGGCTCGTAACAACACTTTTTGGTAGATACAGATATGTTTCGGAAAAGTTTATTGTTTGTTGATTCACCGGTGCATTTAGTATTGCAATTGTAATAATATTAATTATTCATTTAAAGAGCTTAAAATAAATTCTTCATTTAAAATTAGTATTCCTTTTGTCTTTGATTCAATGAAAACAATGAAAACTACAGGTGGCAACATCAATTATTGTTATGTACTGCTATAAAGGTATATCATAATTTCTGTAAACGGATGCATTCGGAATGTTTATAGGCTTTGGTCAGAAATGAGACAGTAAACCCATTTTACCAAAAAGATGCCCTATTACCCAACTGCTAGTAATAAATAATAATATATAGAGGAATGGTTGAAAATTGAGGAATATTTTGATTATAATCAAGCATCATACATATGTGTATTACTAAAATAATATTGTATAATGTACGTCCCTGGGAGTTCGTGTTTATCTCCATATGTGATGTATTTTAGAGAAGTCCTCTTTCCAGTGGTTTTTCCAGAGACAAGAGACCATATTTGATAATATAATTACAAAATGAGTTTGATTGCAAAATTCATCAATATCGAAAAAGTAATCAAATATGACAGTATGTTTGCACAATGTTGCAGACAAACAGCATCAATAATGCATAAAAAAGTTACCAACAAGTAATATTGTAATATCCTTCAATATGCTATTTAATGGAATATGTAATTAAGAATGTAGTGCTAGGAAAATACACAGAAATGTGACAGTCACGTGTTTATGACACGGTTGAATAAGACAATAAATTCATTAATTGAAAGGTTATAATTCACTTTTGTGTTCAGTCCTTCAATCTGAATGAAAAGTCTTAAAATGTGAGAAACAGATATAGCAATTTATTTTGCAATTTTCGGTACTTGTTCATAACAATTGATGCAATTAAAGTTCTCATGAAAGAGTGTTTTATTATAAACATCTCAAAATAGAATATGTACACCTGCTTTTTACTAATCTTCCTTTTAATAGAAAGGTAAGTGTGCATAGTTGCAAGGCAAAGCAAACACTATTGGTAGCTTTTCTTTTAAGAAATAAACAAATCGTAATACAATGTTCTTCGCTTTTTATTTATGTATAGGCTTTTTTAAACCGAAAACCATCCCTTTCCTATTTGCATAATTTTATTCTTGAAGAATGATCTTTTTTAAGGAACATCAAATAAAGCAGCTTTGGTTAAAAAAATCAGTCGCACATCATCTGAATCAAAAAAAATAAGCAGCCTTGATTTAACATTTAGCCGAGGCACATCATCCAAATGATTAAAAAACAGGTAAGCAGTATTAGTTTGAAATACTCCGGGAATACATCATCCAAATGATAAAAAAATGCTAATCATCCTCAGTTTTGCTGAAGAAAGTATATATCGACATATATTAAGTCATTCCTAGTGTAAATTTGTTCTTATGTACATTCTTTGAAATACGAGAATACCTGATGAAAGTTTATAACTGTGTCGAATTTTGATTTCGAATGAGAGATCAGGCATTTGTAAGTGGATTCGAAACCTAAAAAACTAAACGCGAATCTAAGTACATACAAGTGACAGTGTTTGTCTTTAGTACTAATGTATCCCATTCTTGGTATTGATAATACACTTACAACATACTAGTTACAAACCATAATAAGCCAATTTAAATCTTAGCCATTGTCTTGCTGTCAGCATCAAAACACATTTTAATCTTGGCCATAATTCAGAAACCGTAAGATATAGTTACATCAATCTTGTCACATACGAGTAAGACATATTTACCAAACGAACTACAACTCTGGCTTTAAAACAGTATCATTATTCCCCTTAATCTCCCACAAGTGTTGGTGTTTATTTCGCCACGTACATAGCAAAAACTGCAAATGACAACAAAAATACATTTAATTTCACATCTCTATTTTGTTGAAATGTAAATGCTTTCCCTTTACGATGATAACAATATAAATTTTGGAGTTGCATACACTTGAAGTACATTTGAATGCTTAACATGAACGTCCAAATTAAAAAAGGGAAACATATTTTATGGAATGGCTTACAAGGACTGCAGATCCTATTAATTTGCAAGTCCGTTGATTCTTGAAGTATTGTCATCGTCTAGAAACGTAATTAAGACTTTTTCTGATTTTACTACATTGTCTTTTTTACCAGATGATTACTTGAGTCAAATGTTGTTTTGGTATTGCTGTATTAGGATTGTTCATGCGAACATAATCTTAAGCACAAGACCAACGTGCAGAGAAATATACTTTGTTTTACGATTATAGGTAAACAAAAATGTGTTTTATTCGTAAATGAATTTAAATAGTGTGTATACTTGACAATTGAAAATATCATTTTTTTTCGAAAGGAAAGGTCATAAAAGTACAACTTTCCAGGTTTTAACCTATTACTGGTGATCTGTCAATCGGGATTTTCTGAAGAACATGAATGTTTAATATTACAAGAAAACGTTTACCCCAATGACGGACACATCTCGAAGGAGTACGGAGTTTCTCCGGTTGTCTCCACAGCTGTTACGCCGTGAAACCGACCTTGACATTCGCCGGATGTCACCGCTGGTACATCGACGGGCCGCTATCATGCTGAGAGGTTATTCCGTTTGAATCATATAAGAAGAGACAACAATATACTGGACCACCGATTCAATTTAATGTTGGTTGAATTTAAGCACATCCAAACATGGCTTTCATAAAACCGAGCTATGCTTGAAAATTCGAAACAGCATATTTATTTATATACATGTCTTCAACGGGCACCATTAAATTTTATATTTATTCCAACTTGGTTCTTAAAAGGAAACTAATTCCTATTCCTTTTTTCAATACCATTACAGATATATGATCGTATCAAAAAGTCATTTAAAGTTAATATTGGTTTTATATCGAAATTCTATTTTTTTCGGTATTTAACAGTCATTATTGTAAAGTACAATTTGTTTGAACATTCAAACACGAAGGAAATCAACTGAACGAATGCCTGAATGATAGTGCATTATGTAGGTTTATAATATAAGTATTCGTCGAATTGCCAAATATAATTCAAATTTTATAAAACAATTTTGACTTTGAAAGCTAATATGAACTGTAATAATATTATTACTGGACTTAACTTTGTCCCTTCTATTTAAACGATCTGTTGTCATATTTGAATCTATATCACGTGAGGTTGATCTATGCCTAGAATTATGTTATTAAAACAATTTCCATTAGTAATAAGAAACAAAACATGATAACTGATAAGCCTGTTCGAAAACACATGGCAACTGTACTTCGAATGCATGAACACAGCGTATACTAGCACGATGTTAAGTTGTATCCGCAACACTATATTAGATTTTTCAAATCATTCCGAGAACAATAAATTGTATCCATATAAAGCAAGAACTGTCACAGAGGACTCCATTTATATGCACGCAACATCTAACTCAATACTGATTGAGTATTGGAAAGAAACTCTCACAAGAACGCTGGATCATATCTATATGGGAATTTCGACGGGACAGCACAAACGATCAAGACATTCCGCAACGCGACATTTTTTTTTACGGAAAGTAACATCGTGTGCATCTGATCCCTAATTGGGTGCTTGATTCATGCCCTTGTTATCAGCACAGGCTTAGATAAATTCAGCTCATATACACAAGTGTGTCTTTTAATCAGCATGCAATGTTTAAAATTAAAATTAGTGTAGAACAGGAAAACAATACTTAAAAGATTCAAATCATAATACTTTTAACAATTTAATTGCATTTACATTTTAAATTTGACTCCAACGTCAATATTTTAAAGGCAATTAGTGTGAATATTTCACTTATGCATAAATTATGAATAGGCAACAATGCGCTTTACCATCTTTGTACAGCGATAATCATTGTTAAACTAGCAAACGAAATTTCAATTTATTAGAATATTTATAGCCCATTTATTGTTTCTTGACAAGCCTACTACAAAAGATGCATTGGGATTTCTGTTCCACCTTGTTGAGCAGTTTTGTAGATAGACTAATATCAAAGTCAGTCTTCCAATATCACATTACACATTAAGCACACAGTGACGTACAGATATTTACTTTTCAATGGCAAACTAAACATCATTGCTATTTTGACACAACGTTAACATCTAATGTAAATAAACTACTTTATTTCAATAAATGTGAACAGTGCAAATACTAAACCGTCAAGGTATCAAATTAGTAAAATCATGCGATTTGGCTCGAGTTATATTAACATAAAATGCTTTTCAACAAGTTCAAGAGTTATCCAACATTCCAGGATTTACAACAGTATAAAACATATCTATTTGATTTAAAACTTCATTTTGTCCCATTTCACAGTTTGTCATAAAGAATCGATATTGTCCGCTTTTTAATGTACATACCCTTCAAAATTATGTCAGCATATGACTTTGAAAACGATAGTTCTATAAACCGGAATATACACCGTAAAGTGACCCTGTTGCAGCCAATGGCAATGGTTTGCATTTCCATAAAACTGGTGACACTTTCAACTTGTTGTGTCAGTCAGGAATCTAAACATAATATGGAACACGTTAAACAACTATTTACATTCTCATTTAGACGCTGTACGTCAATTCAGTTCAATCACCGCTCCAGACAAATAACATGATGCAGCTATTGTCGGAGCATAGTTTTAATACCATGATCGCTGGATCCGCAGCAGTGGATATAAAAGGAAAACACGTCTGTATTGATATAACAATAAAACTGTAATGATCTTATATTATAACAATAATTCTAAAAACAGAATGTTGTGCAAAGAACTTTATTTGGTTGATACATGTCAAGTCTTGATCAGCAATTTATGAAATATGTAAATGACATATTAAATCTTTCTCAATAGTGCCCCGGAAAGTAAAATGTCGCAGTACCCGAGCGCATCTTGTCTTTAAAACAAAGTATCTTAACACAAATTTAAAGGAGCAAATGGGCAAACAAGTTATACATAGCATGTTTAAGTATAAAGTTTTCAATGTGCTTCACAGACTCTTTCATTTCATCCATCTATGTATATGTTCTAGTCTACGTATTGCAAATAAAATTATATACATGTATAGTATCTTAAATCAATCCCTGCAACTACTTTCTTTACGCATTGTGTGTGGTCTTTCGATATTTTCAACATCTTCAAGGCACCAGCCGTTTATCGTATATCTTGAGACACACTGCATGGTTGAGTCAAAACAGACTCTGTTTAGTTATACAAGTTTTACGAAGATAAACATATAGGCGCTGAATGACAAATGATGTGCTTAGGCGTGACGGAACTAAACTCATTGAATAACTGATCTCTCCGTTGCATCAAAGTCCATTTTAAATATCTATCAACTTTGTTTAAAATTGTAAGCATATTCCAAGAAAATACAATGATGCTGCGCTTGAGTCGGTGCACTTTATGCAGTATTAATTCACATGCTAACTTGAGTAGAACTACTTTAGATATACCACTTAAATGTACAGCGGCATGAATACATTACTTAAAGGCAGAGATCATTAACTGTTCATTTAACCACAAATCATCAAAGTAGACATGGCAGCAAAAGGAGACATTTTGTCATTTATATGGCATATATAAGAGAGGTTTTCATGCAAATGCATAATTCAGTGATTATATTATATATTTGTATACAATGCTTTTGCATTTGAATGGACGTTGTCGTAAAACCACAACTATAATATGATAAACAATTCCATCACAAAATAGAGACGTTGTGGTAAATATGCCTTATTCGTATAGTGAGTGAAAATATTGCTGAACCTGTGAATAATAAACTAATTAGTTCAGTTGAATGAAACAGTAGACCTATTGGATGCTTACGTGTCGCCTACTTTAACTTGGAAAATGCTTAAGGACGAAGGCCGTAAACACTTTATTAAGTATGTTAAAGGTTTAAATGATAAAAGTCAATTAAGGTATTTATCTTATTACTTCATATTCAATGAACTTGAGAATTGTTTTCTTCCTTTAATCCGATAGACAAAATGGCACGGTTACTGCTGTACTTACAATATATATTGAAAGCAAAAGTCATTATCATCGAAAGCGAGATTTATCATGTCGTTCTATAACAGTGCACAGAATCATTATCAATAATGCAAGACAATTTGATGCCAACAATAAACATGACAATTTGTTGCAGTTTGACATTTGCATATTAAGGATACAAAAAAATAGAGCCACATACTTAAATGGCACAGTGCCACGTTTTCATGGGAACAGTTTGGAAATGAGATAGCTTTCATTGATAATTTGAAGTCACTGGCTCAGTTGTTATCTCAGTTCGGCAATCTGAATTGAAAATCTAACAAATATGAAGGCCATGCATTATAATTTCAGTCTACATTGTTCTATTCCGATATTGTACGCGAATCTATTATTATTATTTCAAAATAACAATGCTTATATCTATTTGATACAGTTCATTTACAAAATAAAAAAGCAGATGAAAACATGGCTTGCCTTTGTAATTTTCATTATATTATTGTAATGGTTTGAACAACATACCATACCACTTCATTTTTACAGGCAAAGTTCTATAAATACTTTCTAGAGGAAGAACACCATTTGGCGAATCACGAAAACAACAGACTCAGTAAGAGTGACTGTCCATTGAATGCATGGAAGGTTTATATTATCTAAGAAATCTTGTAACATTGACATGCGAACATCAAAAACATAACACTGCGTAGTTGACCGTTAAATGAGGTAAAATTCAAATACATTAAGTACGTCGTTGACACCCCAATTTGAAAACGTGATCCAGTGTTAACGGTGATTTAAAATTATCTGAGAATTTGGGGCCTGGCTTACGCAGAAATATATTTACAATTATTTTTACCGTGTTTTGATAATTTTAGTCTGGCTGTTTCGCCAAAGTTCGCAAATGAAAGTAGTCTTCGGCGAAGGAAGCTAGTGTCTGAGTGGATAATTGGTGAATAGTTTATTTGCAATCCTGATATAAATTGCTGTGTTTTGCTTAAACAGATTATCTCCAAACGACTTGTAAACCGCATGAATTGATAGGAAATACTTATATTTCTATGGGTTATTTTGTTAAAACAATCTTTACCATTGAACCGTTTTCAGAAGAGGAAATGTTCGAGCCAATGCAAATACAATCCTAATACATGACTGCAAAACACGCACATACATCTAGATAGAACACGATATTACATTCATGACAAAAAGAGAAAATATATTTTCAGGAATAACAAGATAAAGCATTCTGAAAGAACAAGATAACAAATACTAAAAACACAATATAATACATTCCGAAAGAAAACGAATATACATTAAGAAAGAAGAAAACATTATATCTGTTCAATAACAAGATAAACCCTTGTGGAAAAAAGATAACATATTCTCGAAATAGATAATACGTTCCGGAAGAACAAAATAAAACTTAAAGAACAAGAAAATACATACCAAAGTAACGTATAACGATTTATTGAGAAACAAAAAGACATTTCTGGACGATATAATACGAAAATGACAATATTGCATAATGTGGTAGCATAATCTTGATATACATCGAATTTCATTCAATTCTACAATAATTATAAGGAAAGGTTTAGGGATTTCCTAGAGCCAGGAAATTCAGAATACTATTGTCGAATTATTTATCTTCTTTTATCATATGGTGTTTCATCCTATTTTGAGTTATGATTTATTGATTATGTCCTTGCATGTTTTTGTTTATGATTAGAGTAGATTATCCTGCTCGAAAACACGTGACAATTTGAATTTTCAACTCAATTTTGTATAGTTATATATTCTTTACATGTCATTACAATTTGCAAATATTTCCGAAAACAATAAGCAGACATAAATGTTTCCACTGATTGGAATCCTCCAACGACGCAAAGGTTTTGGGATGGGGATATTGTTTTAAAGTTGTTTATCCGTCCGTCATTCCTTTCGTTCGTCCGGAACAATTTATTGGTAGAGATTGGCCAGATCATATTTAAACTAGGTAATAATGTCATCCTTGACGTATTCATGAATTGTTCTTTAAGTGAGTCATATTGGAAGAAAATGCACTTTGGCACTAGGTCAAGTTTAAAAAAGTCTTTTGAAAAAAACTAGAGACTTAGTAGTTGGTACAGTATTCGACAAAATAATCGGAATGATTCCCTGAATGAACTCTTGGACACCTTCAAAACTGGGTCAAAATTAGGTCAATGTGTGAAATTTAAAAAAAAATGTTTTGTCTGGAGCTGTATCATAATAGTTGTGTTCACACTTGGACTTGGAATGTATAATTATTGATGAAATCTCCCATGGTTTTAAAAAATGGGTAAAACCCTAGGTCACTAAGTCAAATCTAAGTTTTTTAAGGGAACTAACTTTAGGCAATATATACATATATATACGAAACTAAATCAGAATAGTTTCTTTAAAAAATAATTCACTTGTTTTTACGGATGGCATATGAGGTCAAATAACTAGGTGAATAAGTCAAATCTATGAAAAATTATGTCCGAAACCAAATAATTGGTATTTATTGGTCAGAATTTGTTTAAACCGTAGTCAGAAAGCCCCCCCCCTTGATAATATCCTAGTTAACTTTAAAATGGGCCACAAAGAAGAAAGAAAAGGTTGTTAGGTGAAATCTAAAATCTAAAATATATAAAATATTTGCCTTGATAAAATATGCAATAAGTTAAATCTAGGTCAAATGGGGTCAAAAACACGGTCTCTGTGTAATTTCGTTAACAAACATTGTAAAGGCTATATTTTTGGCAAAACATCTGGTCCAATAACAATTAAATTCAATCAGCATGTTTGCCTTGATGACTTTTTAACCAGTTTCGAACTAGGTTACCTGGGGTAAAAAACTAGGTCAATCGGTAAAATATATAGGCTACACACAATAGTTTTTGTTATTGAAAAATAATGCAAACAAACTCATATCAGATATCCATCGTTCAAAAGAGTCCATCACTCTGCATGTTCCGGTTGGAATATTTCACCAATACTTCAAGTCCATTTCATCTACTTCGCATTTTCAGACAAGGGATATCAATTGAAAGAATTTGCTTGTTTGTTGTTACTTTTGTTTCCAAAAAACGAACTGTGTAACGAACACACGGCGCGTAATAAGCAACAGTATGTGAAGCACATTGAATACGTTTCAGAAACTCAAGCAAGAAAGTGAGACGATCAAAAAGTATGTAATATTTAACAAAATCGTACCACTTTCAAGCTTGAATTTTACAATATGTTTAAGATTAGTAAGTGCCAACGTATTACTATTTGTCCATCTTACTTCCCTTTATTTACGCACTGCACATGTTCTACAAAAATATTATGATTTAAAAACCGATGTTGTCTGGCTGAAAAACGTACCAAATGTTTACATATGACGTTAAACCCACGTGATTCACCGTCAAATAACGAAAGCTTTAGTGCCAGAGAGGCCCTAAATAGTTCATTAAACATGTTCAACAACAATTTATATTCCCATTCTAGACGTAATATGTCATAACATTTCCGTCCCGGCGCCACAAAAATACAGGAAGGGTTATTGTCTCACCATGATTTAATGCAATCTATTGCCGCATTCACTGCAGAAGATTAAAGTGACGCACATGTATTACAAACATAAATTTTGAATGATAAACCTTAAACTACTTACTAAATAATGCATTAATGGAAATTATTAACTACTGATAAGAAGATTCAAACCGTAAATTAAATAACAGAAAGCCCAAAAATATCAAATAATTAGTGAATGCTCAAAGATTTACTGTGGTCCACTATAGTCTCTTTAGGTAGAAATAATGTATTTTATGCTCATTACATTCAAATTAAACTCAATATCCTTCACTACAACCATTGTTTTTGACATTTATTATATCTTTTGGGAATATTAAAACAATGTTATTAATTGTGGTAAATCTTATTAGAGAGTAAGAATGCATCTTTAAGGGACAGACCTGCAATTTTGATTAATTTATTGTGTCCTTTGGGAAATATTATACAATTGTCTTCGAGATGATGTCAATCTTTTAAACTATCCGGCTGCTCTAGGGCTTGCTCTTAAATTTGATAATGCAATGAAAACTACAAATACACTGTTACTTGTCATATTTTACGTGAATACTTCTCATTACTTTGACCGTTCACGTTCATGACAAACTGGGATTGAGTTCAGAAAACGACTTATTAGTATCATTATAACTATTATTATTACTTTCATTATAAGAAATATAGAATTTGGATGGACAGTGACTGAAACAAATGAAACCGTTTTAGACTACAGGGACAAATTCAGTGGTTCAATAATTAATCGAAATATTGTTTAAAGGCACTCTTTCATCTAATATATTCTCAAACGTGAACATATAATAGTTTATTTTAAGACTATGAACATCTTAATATACTAAAAATACTTTAAAAAGATAAGCATCATTCGAAAAGGGGACAATGAAGTTGCGCTTGAATCCTTGACGTTCATGCAAAACGCGGAGGTCAATATCTAACACATCATCCAAGTAAGCATTGGCAGAAAAAAGAGAACACATTGTCATTCATATGTATGGAAGATGTCTCAAAATAATGGACAATAAAAGTACTTCAATGTGAAGGAAAGGCTAAAACACGCCGTTGAATTGCATTTCGAACGCTCAAATTGTTCTCTCAACATATACATAAACAAAGTATTTAAAACTTCAGATATTTATCCGCCACAACCTTAATTTGTATTGATTTTACATTTTATTACAACTTAATATCCAGGAAGAATATCAACACTTAGTAAACACGTGTGGTGAGCAATGTTTATGGCAATCACGTGGAAAAATATATTGCTCAACTTGCAGTATATAGCATTCTTGTCATTGAATTATGAAGCTGTGGACATATCGCAGTTAATGCGACGCCAATATGCCATAGTTCCTGTATAACAACATGAAGGGAAAGCCAATTGTAGTTTATCATTTTAACTCATATAAAGAGACCATTGAGTATAGTGTGAAAGCTTTTTTTAAACATATGAATAAAATAAGTCACGTAGGTGAATAGACAATATACTGGGTTGTGTTTGTTTTTAAAAGTGATTTATCTTGAATGCTATCAAATTCAAAGGCATGATGTATTTAGCCATCTCATAAGTGAGACAAGACCTCTTTATTGTTTGTATATGGCTTCTTCCTGAATCGGAATTACTGTAAATATTCATTTAATTTCCGATGATGCTTTATACGGATTATTATTTCAATAGTTTATAACCCGCTACGCTTTATTTGTCTAATAATTGATAAAGACAATTTAGGAAATGATGTCAATAACATTAAAACTTTTTATTTTGAAAGCAAGCACTCTTTTAATACTTTTTAATAACAACATTGATTATACGCTGGTACATATTCTTTTTGATAGATTGTATTTTATCATACATTATTTTGTCATGGATGATATTTAATGACATGCTAAGCTAGGTAATTAACAGCGTTATGTCCATAATATGTCACATGAAGTGCTCTGAAAGAGCTTGGTTATATTCCGACATTGATTCTTTGCCTTGAGACCTTTCCATGCCTTCCAAGGTAAGCACAGTGACCAAATAAGTAACGAAAATTATGTTAACATGTTCCATGTTCAAGGTCTTAAGGTTATCGCCTTGAAATGGTCAGCGACACAGGTAGTACACTGGGGGTTTTAACTAGTCTATGGGTACCTGACCTCACACCTGTCCATTACACATACCAACATTCACCAATAATTGAAAACCTAAACATTTAGGTCTTAAACAACAAATAGAATAATTATGCTTTTAAATATAACATAAATCAATAAATCTAGCGCTCTTCTATAATGTTTGTTCAATCAAGTCCCTACCAATGACACTTAAACTGTAATTATTCAGAAAAATATCAAATGAATTATATAATCATCAAAACATAATCGCAGTATCTTCTAAGTGTACACCATTATTAATTAACTGTTCCTTGGGTTCAAGGCTGTTGAGTCAAGGAATCAAAATGATAATCAACAGGAATATGCAACTCATGTTGATAATAGTTCCAGTTAGTACATGCGGTTGTTTGTGCGATGTTTCTTTTACCATTGAATCAGAAATTACATTTCCTAGTTATTGCGCAGTTAGTCCCAAATAATGAAAGGACGTCTTCAAACTAGAAAAAGTCCTCTTTACTCTGAATTTTGTAATCTTGATTTGGTAATTTTTTCGATTCAATTAAGGAATCCAATTTATATGGTAAATGGTTTCCGTTACATGTAAGTAGTACAAACGTGTAACACAAAATACTGGATTGTCCGTTATTTGATACGGCAAGGCTGAGAAAAACTGTTTTGATTAACACAATCGGGTTTTTGTAGTATGGATATTTATTACATTTATATCCTTTATAAATGCCTATATATAGAAATGAGTTTGACATATTTCTATATGCATGTGTGTTTTTTTAGGTTTTGCCTTAAATGCAAGGTTCGTTCAATATATAATTCTTAGTTTGCTTAATGAAAAGTGGCCTTCCTTCGACCTGTCCTGTAATTATTATTGTCCTGACAAGTTTATTCAAGGCCATCTTAAATCAACGCTCGTGTATTTCAAATATATCGTCCGATTATTGAATTGGCTAGCATCCGTCTCATTATTTTTTTTATTTAATTTGCCAAGTTGTTTTAGAATAAGGAAAGACGGTTTAATCATGTAAAATGCCATGACATCATAGCAGCATTTATTGGTAGATTAAATTATTTTTTTGGAAAAGTTTATCGTTTGTCAAATTTAACAGTGCGTTGAGTATTACAATTATAGAAATATTGAAAATTTATTTAATTAGCTTAATATAAGTTTTTCACTACAAAATAGTTTCAATGTTTGGATTCGCCTCAATAATTCAATGAAAACTGCAGAGAACATTTGTAAACAAGGGTACATTTTAATAGAAGTGTATGTGGTCCTTGGCCAGATAATTTAACAGTCGACTTTTTTATAACGAAAGGTTGCCTTATAAACTAACTTCAAGGACTAATTTTTCTCTAGTATATCTGACTTTACAGATAATGTTTGGTAAATTTAAGAATGTTTAAATATACTAAAGCTTCATCAATTATCTGAATTACAACTTAAATAACATTATATAATGTACGCCCTTAATATTTCATGTTTTCCATATCTGATGGATTTTATAGACGTCCTCTTTCCAGTGATTATCTGAGAGACAAGAGGCCATTTTTAATATTATAATTTAATATAAGATTGAAAGCAAAACTCATAAATATCGAAAGCGCAATCAAATATAACAGTCTGTTTGCAGACGATCATCATCAATAATGCAAGAAACGCGTTACCAACAAATTGCATGGTAATATGCTGCAGTTTGACATTTTATTGCAATATGTTATTATGATTTAATGTTAGAAAAATGCACTGAAATATTACGGTCATGTGTTTATTACATGGTTGAATATCATGATAATTTCATCATTAACTGTTCTGATCAGAATTCAAAAACCGTTTGATAGCATTATGTAAAACATGGTTCTTACGAGTATTACATATACGAGTAACAAATATCTGCATAAAGGCCCATCACTATGGCTCGGATAACAATAATATAATTGCCCTTTATCGACTGAAAAACAGAAACTGCAAAAAACAACAAAGCTTTGATTTTTTTTTAAATAAAACGAAATCGATAATAAAATATTTTGTTGAAAGGTAACGTATTACAAGAATGAAAATAACAATATATCGGAGATATATACACTGGACAAGATTTGTAAGCTTATCCTTAAATAGGTATAGATATCATGGAATGGATTACAATGCCTGATGATCCTATTTATTTGCAAGTCCGTTGTTTCTTGAAGTATTGTCAGTATCTAGAGACTTAATTAAAACTTCAACATTTTCTGATTTCACTACATTGATTTTTTACAAGAGGTTTACTTTAAACAAATAAAGTTTTTATTTTGTTGTATGAAGCTTATTCGAAACAGCAAATTCATAAGCACAAGAACAACATGCACAAAAAAATACTTTGTTTTTGGTTTATAAGTTAACAGAAAATGTCTTATTTTCTATCAGAAAAATCACACAAGTTCACATTCTTGTCCGTTTTGAACTTATAACTGGTAATCTTTCGATTGGGATGATTTTTTGAAGAACACGAAAATTTTAATATTATAACAAAACGCTTACCCCAATGACGGACACATCTCGAAGCAGCACGGAGTCTCCCCGGTTGTATCCACAGCTGTTACGCCATGGAAGCGACCTTGACATTCGCCGGATGTCACCGCTGGTACATCGACGGGCCGCTATCATGCTGAGAGGTTATTCCGTTTAAATCATGGTAGAAGATATAATAATATACTGGACCACCAGTTCAATTCAAAGTTGTTTGAATTTAATCAAATTCTGTTGAAAATGGCCTTCTTAAAACCGGTTTAGACTCGGAATATTTTTTTTATTTATATGCATGTGTTCCACGGGCCTCATACAATTTTATGGTTATTCCAACGTAGTCCTATGGTAAAAGTGAAATATTTCCTATCCCTTTCGTTATATAGCTTTACAGATCTATGATCGTATCAAAATGTAATTTCAAATGAAAATTTATATTATATCGAAATTTGACTGTCATTAAATGTTAATTACTATTTGTCTAAACATTCAAACAAGAAGGAAATAAAATCAACGGTTGATAATACGAATGCTTAAATCATAGTGCATTATGCAGTGAAAAATATAACTATTACTCAGTACTCGATTTATCTAGTAACATCATATAGATTTTATAAGACATTTCTAAGAATTTTCTTGACTGTAAAAAAGTAGCCGAAATTGAAAAATATAATTACTGGACATATCGTTGTCCCTTCGTTATATATAAGATGTGTTGTCATATTTGAAGACAACTAATATTCTCATTTAGACGATTTACGTCAAATCAATTCAGTCTCCTCTCCAGACAAATAACAGAACGCAGCTATTGTCTGAGTACAGTTTTAATACCTTCATCGCTGCATTTAGTGGAATTAAAGAGAAAACACTACTGTTTAAATATAACAATGGAAATAAATGGCTATTAGAACAATAAAGCAGGAAACAAAATGTTGTGCAAAGCAACTTATTTTGTTGGTGCATTTCTTCTTCTTCAACAATGAAATATGTTATTGACTAATTAAATCTTCCTTACTATCAATAATGCCTAGGAAAGTAAAAGGTCCAAGTACCAGAAAACAACTTGTCTTCAGAACAGATTATCTTTACAAAAATGCAAAGTAAATATAAAGTGTGTGTGTGTGTGTGTGTGTGTGTGTGTGTGTGTGTGCGCGCGCGCGCGTGTGTGCGTGTGTGCGTGTGTGTGTGTGTGTGTGTGTGTGTGTGTGGTGTCCGGTGTATGTATTGAAAAAATGTTTAGGAATTTAAGCCAACTATCGCTTAACCACTTGTTCGTGGTTTTGTGATATGTTCCACATGTCTTAAGGCATCAACCGCTTATCGTTACTTGAGACATAATCTATGTTGAAGTGTATGGTTTTATGGCATTCTTCCTGATTCAGAGCTGATATAATCATTATGTCAATTTACTTGCATGCTGTTCGAATTATTGAGTCAATACTCTATTTAATGTTGCGTCTTGTTAATCTTTGATTATAATAGACAATATATTATTAAGTCGTCCTTTCTGAAAATATACGGTATAGTGCACGACATTTTATGTGTCAATAAACCGATCACTTAAATTTACTTCAATTGCATACACTGTGCATGGTTTCTATGTTTTCAGGTATTATTCAGCCCATTTTATGTTCTTTTCTCAGTCCTCTGTAGCGGCTTAGTTAAGTTTGATGAAACTTAGACAGAACACATTATTTACTTCGCCATCCTATCAAATTTGTCGATTTCTTGCTAAAAAGCATTTGGGACCAAATCATGTTTAGGTCACAATTGGTTAATATCATCACGAAACTATCACAACTCTTATATTATGTCTTACTTACACATTCAATTAATAAATGTCTTTACACATCAACAAAAAATTCAAGTATAAGCAGTTGTTGATTAGATTAATTACAGGTTCAGTACAGCGTACGAAATATATTGATATTAAACCAGAACATGTAACTTGCTTTCTTATTAAAACACATATATCAGATATCACAATTCTATCAAACACTAGTTCTTGCACCTTTTCTTCAACAAAATCAAAAATTTCAATGACCTCTACAATCTTAACAACACACACTTTTTTACCCTTGTCTCTTGAGTTTATAGATTTCGTCATCAAAGACTGTTTTAGAAACGTTTTCTCCCGATGATCCGGGAGAAAAGATGGCATGACTTCTTTAATTACAATAATAATTTGATAGCTCATTTACATCGAAAGCGGAATAAAATATAACGGTATTTTTACATAACTGTGCAAACAATCATTATCATTAATGAAAGACAATTTGATGCGAAAAACTAACATGGCAATTTTCTGCATTTTGACATTTGTAAAGCAGTATGTTTATATCGATACAAAACAAAATAGTTCAAAAAGACAATTCATTCTGGAAGAACAAGTAATACATTTGTGAAGAGCAAGATAATACATTCTGGAAGATCTTGATTATACAATTTAGAAGAACGAGATAATACCTTCTGGAAGAACAAGATATTAATAAAAATATAAACTCTGCTTCTCAAAACATGTCAAATATTCTTTATAATAACAGTGTAGTATAGAAAACTAGAAGGACGTTCTTATTACATTGTTTACCCACATTGTCACCAGGGTCGACGGAGTGTCGTAGAGCAAAATGATAGATGAAAATGCAGGCAGTGACGAGTAGAATTATGTTTGTAGTATATATTTTGAATATATTTAAAAATCTTCAAAAACCAAGGAATATGCAGCTGCCTGTTTACCAGTTGAAGTTCTGAACATTTGACATCAACAATGGGGTGGCATTATGGGATGTAGCACATTGCATTGTCATATTCACTGAGGTTTAGCAATATTATGAAATAAAATGCCACCAACTAGTTGATAATGATTTATTCTATACATTATAGCTAACGAAAGTGTATACAAAAACGAAATGTAGGTATCAATGTTAAAATCGTGCATTAAAATATCAGAGTATTTTATCAAAGTAGACAAACGGGCAAAAATCGTTTCATCAATATTTCATTAATGTATTTGTTATTTTCTAAACTGATAACATCACATTCTAGAAGAAGCTACGAACATTTCAAGACATAATGATTTCTATGTTTTGCTCATAACAGATTGCTCCTTACTTATTTCATTGTCATGCATAAAGATAAAAATAAATAAGATTTGCCAATGTTTCAGTCTTTAAAATCGCCTTCAAAATATATTACCTTCGAGATATTGTGCAATGTGTCTATTTTTAATGAAACTTAAAAGTATTTGCTACTCAAAAAGTTTAATTAAGGGTTGCTGTTCTACACTTTTCGAAAATACTTAACTATTGAAAAAAACATAATATTGCAAGATTAATGTGGCGTCTGTGTAGATTAATGTTACAAAATAGTACCATTATTGTATTTCGTTCAATTGTATAAGAAAGAAAAGGAATAAATACGAACACAAATTGTACCATATGTATTTTATATGGTCATTTTGTTATTCAAAATACAAAATGTCGAGTTGGGATAAGAGTGCACACAAACTGGTTTAAATCCCCAGTAAACTTACATTTTACTGACCGTTAACAATCCTTGATAAGCATACCTAGTTTTATTTATATATAAAGTATGTATTCAATGTGCTGTCTGTGGAGTTTTGTGCTGTTTTTCCATGTTTCTTGTTTGTGATCTTGTTTTTGTAGTTTTCCGCATATATATTGTGGTCATAGCATTGGTGGCATGCAAACGAAGAGAAAGCAAGCTTATTTTATTATTTTTGCACAAACGGTAACCTTGGCACATCACCCCTAAACCCTCAAAGGCATTAACTTGGTCCTTAGTTCACATGTCATCAATGACAATTTGCAAATTCGTATCAATCCTGGGACTTCGGCTTCCATAATAATCAATTAGTGCTCCCAAATAGACCTGATTAACATCGGCGTTATTGTTGTTTTGTATTATACGTGGGAAGAAACTGCAAACAATAACAACATGCCAACAAATTGGTTTTCACATGGAAATGAACGCTTTTTTGAGCTAGTGTATTTTTAAAGTAAACGTGTTTGTGCATTGTTTTCATAACGAAATACATTAACATGTCAACAAGGATGCAGCCATTTGCCAGTTCAAGTGTTTACCTTAGAGAGTACCAGCGTCTGATTCATATAAGATTCTGAGACAGTTTGTCGCTATCATAACAGTCCGCAATTGTAGGAGAGATATAAGATCTGGCTCTGTTGTGAATTGGCGCAAGTTATTTATGTGTTTTCTTCTTATGAGCTTTTTCATGAAATTTATACCCTGGATTTTTGTTTGAATGCCTAACATTTCAAAATGATAATAAGTTACTGTATGGATTTTATTGTTATGTTAGAAAATCATACCAATTTCTTTCTGTTAATTTGCAAGTCAGTTATTAATTGAAGTCTTGCCATTAAGAGCCTTATGATTTTAATTTTTATACTCTGATATTTTGCCTTTAACTAATAGTGCTTTTATATTGCTATATTAAGTTTTATCTTAACTGCGTGGCCATATGTTTAAGAGCTACGTGCAGAACAAATAGTTGACGGGTAAATCAGAATAAATTGTCTACCTTATGAAAAGAAAAAGAATGTAAATCACCTGTTTACTTGAAAATAAAACGTAAAATGGAACAGATCTTCCACATATGTCATTACAGCTTGTAGTCCTGCATATTACTACCCTAAAATTGGCATGCTGTAAATGGTACTGTTTTTTCGGTAGACATTGACCATATTTATCCAATTAACTAACCGCTTACACGAATCACGGACACCTCTCGAAACAGTACAGAGTTCTTCCGGCTGTACCGACAGCTGAAGCGCCGTGGAACCGATCTTGACATTCGCCGGGCATCACCGATGATGCATTTATGGATTGCAATCATGCTGAGAGATTATTAAATACGATTCATCGTACAAAAAAACGCCATCATACGCCATAAATCAGTATGTGTGGTTAACGAATTCGTATGAATGACAAACAAAGTAAAATAAAAAACAACAACAGTGTATCGGTTGCGATTTAACACCTTATAGCGGCTCTCTTGAAGTCAATGTGTACAGTTTGGGTTAAACGATTTACCAAAAAAAAATACGTATTGCGATGTATATTGATACGCGAGACCCACACCAAGATTGATTTCGATTCGTTATTAGAGTACTCTTTTATAGGTTCCATTTAAACACCACGTGACTACCCTGTCAAGGCAATGTGTAAATTAGGGTGGTAACGTTATATTGCGATATTTGTTACTAAAAGAATTTTCATTAACATGTTTTTTTTTTGTTTTTTTTTTCTTGTTGATCTGTTATCATATAAAAGAAATTCGTAATACAAGAGCATGCTAATTTAACGGTATGAGTAGTAGAATTTATTTGTTGCCAATGAAGAAACAATACCCGAGTTATCTATTGACAAATTCGGTTGACTTTGGCTATTGGTTGGCAATTGCCTTAACGGGAAGAAAACTACCTATGTTATCATTTGACCCGAGTTTTTTTTTTTTAAATTAGAACTTGGAACAATATAGCCATTATATTGAATATATATAGGATTTGATAAGCAGGAAGTATGAAAGGTACTGAAGATCAGATATCAAGATTTAGTTTTTAATTTCACAAGCTATTAGAAATAACATTGGCAAACATGTTATAAATAAATAAGATTTGAAGGTCAATTATTTCATTTTCATATTTCTTGTTTCATCAAAGTTCTCGATTTTGAGGTTTATTTCAAAATGTGAGCACAGCTATGGTCCATCAAACTTATAAATAGTTTATACATTTCTCAACAAAATACGTTTTCAACAAACGCCGCTGGATGTAAACTTCTGGTACATTCAAATTACTCGGGGTTACATGCAACTAAAATGTGCACTAAAATGCGTGTTTTGCATAATAAAACAGACTGTATTAATTTTGATATAGAAATAAATTTAACAAACAACAACTGATTAGTACATCTTAATACATGTCAAGTGTAGTTCGAATACATATAGCGAAACGAAAAAAGCATTTTTATCTATTTTCTTTCAAATAATTCCTGAAACAATAAATTGTATCCATATAAAGCAAGAACTATCACAGGGGACTCTATTTATATGCAAGAAACATCTTATTCAATTCTGATTGATAACTGGATAGAACCTCATCAAATAACGCTGTAAATCATTATTCAACGCTGCTGCACAGAAGAAAGAGACGATTCGCATTGCAACAAATTTGTTGCGGTAAATGACATTGTATGCATCGGGTACTAAATTAGAAACTTGATTCGTGCCATTGTTATTAGCACATGCTCATTTCTTTACTTATGTCTCTTATATCATATATACTATGTCTTCAAAGAAGTATTCGATATTGAGATTTGATACAAAATAACGTGTAAGTTTTGTTTAAAATGTTTAAACAAGAATTGAAAAATATGAAAGAAACATTTTTTTATAGTTTTAAGTCATATGTTATATAAATGTGCAAAACCAACCCTTAACGTAAAGCAATTGTACGAAACCATTGAATATTATTTGCATTTTTTTATATTGAGATATACGTTGTCAATGGAACCTGTTCAGGAAATACCAAATAAATACACGTTTGATGATTTATTTTCCTCATGAGTTAATGATGAAAAGTCAGCAATATTCTTTACATGAAATCCGCTTTTACATTTTGTTAAAAAATATGTTTCGTATTGTTCCATAAAAGAATATGCTTTGCATTCTGTGTGAAAACCTTTTTTAAGAATATAAATAGTGATAACTTTAAGTCAGTCTTACACTATCACATTTACACATTGAACACACATCGGCATACACATCATTGCACTTTCTTTTGTTGCACGTATTGTGGAAAATAAGTTAGTGAATATCGTTCTTAACCTGATAAAGTTATAATATTATGTCAAAAACACATATGACGTTAAAACCACGTGGTACTCGCGGAAATATGCACCGTAAAGATTTAACGTTGACCCTGTGTTAGTGACAATATAAATGTTTCTTTCAATCAATAATGCCATGGAAAGTAAAAGGCCCCAGTAGCATAAAATATGTTCTTTAAAACAAAGTGACTAATGGCAAAATGCAGACGAGCAAACAAGCCATACATAACATTTAATGTAAAATCATTAATTTAACCAATATTTTTTATTTCATCCCTATATATAATGTGTCATTATAAACGTATTTTAAAAAATGTATAGGAGCTTCAGATAATTATTCTTTCAATTTGATGTTTTAGTTATGCCCCCTTCAAAGAAAAGGGGGTTTATTGCTTTGCATGTCGGTCGGTATGCCGATCGGTAAGTCGGTCGGTAGGTCGGTCATTCCGTCGGTAGACTAAAGCTTGTCCGAGTGAGAACTCGACAAGTCCGGGACCTTTGGTAATCAAACCTGACATGAAGGTTAGGCCTGACAATTAAACGAGTCCTTTTGATATTAGGGGTTATTGGGTCAAAGGTCAAGGTCACAGTGACCTTTAACGGGAAGGTTGTCAAAGCTTGCCTGAGTGATAACTCAACAATGCCAGGACCTATGGTCATCAAACTTGATATGGAGGCTGGACCCGACCAGTAAACGAGCCCTATTTGTTAAAGGGGCAATCGGGTCAAATGTTAAGGTAACAGTAACATTGAGTGCGAAAACGTTTTCCAAGTGATAACTCGACAATGCCTTGACCCATGACCCTCTAACTTGATTTGGAGGCTTAACCTGACCAGTAGATGACCCCTATTAATTTCAGGGGACAAAGGTCAATGTCACAGTGACCTTGAATGCAAAAATGTTGACTTGGAGGTTGGATCGGACTAGTCGATGTCCCGTCTTAATTTAAAGGGTCATCGGGTCAAAAGCATTTATGACGTAATTTACCACGTGGTGTACACACACTAGAGCTCGTCTTAACTCGGATAAGTAGATTATAACCTATGTTATCAAGGCCAAAAAAATAAATAAACTAAATTGGGTAATAAACGACCAGGCAGTACAAAATACTTGAGTCTAAGGTTTGTTGAAAGCAATGCACTATTAAACATTGCTTTTGGATCCATAGACTATTTGATATCTTATTTTATTTTATTGACCCGGGTTGATCCACCGCTCGTTGTTGAGACTATATATCAGACTACTTAAGTGTTAAGTTTGTATGGCTTTATTCCTGATTAAGAATTACTTAAATCATTATATCCATTCTACGCACGCTTTTCAGAATTAAGACAATTCAGGAAATTTGATCGATTTTTGTATATATTTTTCAAGTCTCTGTCGTCGTCCATGAACATGCACTAAAGATTGCATTTTGTTTTGCGCGGTATTGTATGGCATAGTACGATTGGTTTCAATATACCAATCAAAGCACCAAACAAGTTCACGTTTAATATGACGACATCGGAACTCCTAATACTACAGTGACTGACTAATTGTATGGCCCTTTGTCAAAGTGCTCTGTATTATTTTTTAATTATAACAATATTGCTATATGACCTTAATATCTGTAAATATACAAAGCATGAGCGTTAGATATTATATTCGTAAATATAGATAAATGAAGTTAGTTCTGGCTTCCATAACTTTAATGTTGATATTTAATTTCTTGATGTTTACAACACATTTAAGTTATGGCGTAACCCCCATAGTACAGTCAACCAGAATCAATTGAGTGTGATGATGCAATGCAATCACATGGCCATGATGACGTCGATGGATTATATTTATAGCATCGGATTCACATTGTTCATTTAGTTGAATCCAATTGCAGTAAGGCTGAAAATACCTTTTGATAAGTAAAAACAATGTATTTATTCCAAATTTGTTATTAGTTATTTTCTAATTATTCGAAATAGAAAAAAAAACAGCAAAATAATCACTACATTTGTGAGGTCAAATGTAGGTCACATGGGTATTTTCTGAAAATCTTGGTGTCACGTGATTAAATTTGAACACAACTATGACCTAGATAAGGACTACTTGTATTAGGATTTATTAAAATGCTAAATCAACTATCTTTAAAGCTTTTTTTGGTTTTGAAAATGTGTTTGTGAACTACATTTTACTTCATTTACCTGAGGATACAGTTATATTGCCTGTACAATGCATACAAGTGAAATAACAGCGTGACATAAAAATGTCACGAATTTTGGTAGGGTTTGGATACGGTGTTCTCTTCAGCGAACACATCCAAAAAGGTAATATATAACGTGTTCGCTGAATTTCTTTAGCTACATGAATGTCAGATGTTAAACCCCTAAAAACAACAACAGCATGAGTATCATACTTTATATCCCTAAATAAATAAGATATATTTGTCATATGGTATATCACTTAGCTGGAAAACATGAGTGTTAAATCATCCCTAAATAAAGAAAATATGATGTCATTTATTTTATCATTTAATATAGAATTCATGAGTGTCAGATATTCTATCCCTTAATTCAGAAACTTGAGTGTCAGATATTATATCCTTAAACATAGAAACATTAGGGTCAGCTATTATTTTTCGTCAGAGAGAAATTTGAGTGTCAGATATCATTTTCCTTAATATAGAGACATGAGTGTCAGATATTATATCCCTTAATACAGAAACTTGAGTGTCAGATATTATATCCCTTAATACAGAAACTTGAGTGTCAGATATTATATCCTTAAATGTAGAAACATGAGTGTCAGATAGTATATCCCTTAATATAGACACATGAGTGTCATATATTAAATCCTTAAATATAGAAACATAAGTGTCAGATATTATATCTTTAAATATATAAAAAGTTGAGTGACATATATGATATCCCTAAATATTGATAACATGAATGTCAGATATTATATGCCTTCATATAAAATACATGAATGTCAGATAGCATATCCATTAATATAGAAACATGAATGTCAGATGGTATATCCGTTAATATAGAAAACTTAAGTGTTAGTCCTATTAAAGCCACTTGTTCAGAACGTCATCGAATGTTAACATTAAAATCTTTACTACTTTGGAAGTGACGTTGGCGCACATGGCACACTCTGTAACATTTTCAGACAGTGATTCAGAATGTCCAAGCATATTTCACCTTTAAAAGTAAAAATTGGTAACGTTCAATTCGTCGTTAACTTTAACAATGTTCTGAACAATCGACCCATTATAATATATATAAACAACACAACATGTTAAGTTTTTCTCCATACGAAAGTCTTACATGTTTTAAAAAGATTTACTTGCTTTCTTTAAAGACACTTAAACTGTTAAAGGATATTTCTCCGTTATTTGATTGATTTTTAGAACCATTCTCTTCTAATAATTACAGGGACAAGGAACCATGTCTAGTATTTAATCAAAATATTATTTAAGAAAAGCAAAGCAAATAAATATCCAGAAGACATTTGCCCAGAAATTAAGGTATGTGGCACTACTTGCATTTCCTGCCCGGCATTATTGCATTTTCTGTCTGGCAATATTTGCAATTTCTGTCTGGCACTATTTGCTTTTTCTGTCTGGCACTATTTGCAAATTATGTCTGGCACTACTTGCATTTTCTGTCTGGCACTTACCACAAGTAAAAATCGTTTTACGTCTGAGGTTAGAGTATCTTCACGGCCTCTTAACGCCAGCTCCACCACTTTAAGGTGGTGCAAAGAAAAAGAGCTGTCGACACTTCCGTGGTGTAGCTGTGCCCTATGTTTACATGAACAAACGTGAGTATGATTTACATTTTATTTGATAATTTCATTTAACGGACATATTTCGAAAATCGGAGAATTTGGTGCCGTGTAAGAACACTTCTACTAATACTGTAGGCTGTAGGTTAGTTTTGTTTCCGCAAGTAGTATGCATAACCTGCATAATGTTCAATGTATGATAAACAACCTTTTGTATTCATTCCAAAAGCGTTAACTTTTTATATTACTTCAAGCGCAAAATATACTCGATAGCGCCGCCACTACTCGACAGCGCCACCACTAGGGAAACAGCGCCACCACTTTTATAAATATGTGCAGTTTTCCTTTTTAAAAAGTGCTTCTCAGTTTTGTTGTGTTCCGGCATAGGTACTATACATAACAGTTATGTTTGCATGCGTGAGAATGTTCTTACGGGGTGTATAAGCACCGAAATGTACTTGCTATGCAATCAGATCTCAAAATATGCCAGATTCGGGAGGAAAGCTCCTGGCACCACAGTTTGAAACGAAATAGTAACCAGCCTACAGTAGAAGTGTTCTTACACGGTACCACATTCTCCGATTTTCGAAATATGTCCGTTAAATGAAATTATCAAATAGAATATAAATCATACTTCGTTTGGTCATGTAAACATAGGGCACAGCTCCACCACGAAAGTGTCGACAGCTCTTTTTCTTTGCACCACCGTAAAGTGGTGGAGCTGGCGTTTAGAGGCCGTGATCTTGTCTCGGAATATTAAACAGTGCATTTTAAGCAAAGGTCTACAATTGCAAAAAAGAAAACAATACAACAAATAAAACAAAATGGTAGCCGTCATGTCAGAACGCCAACCATGTTGTTTTAGGTTTTGAAGAGGTACCTACATTTAAATATCACTGACATCCAATATGCCATAAAAATGTTGTCAGCTTGTTTCGGTTTTAACAAAATTAAAGTAGTTATAGCCGTGGCCTATGTGAACCCTGCGTTTAAAATGCATTTCTTTTTAATTTCCAAAAGTAGAAACATAAGGTTTTTAATACTCTATATTATGAATGGTGATACGATTATCATTATTTCATTAGAAACGATGAATTTGTGTTTGAAAGCAGCTATATCAAATGGCCAAATTTTAGGAACGACACTGAAAGATTATAGAAATTCATTTAAGAAGAGAGATCTGCACAACATACATCCAAATTTAAACGTTTGTCTTGGTTTCCTTAAACCTGTTCATATACTGTAAGGAAAATTGCAACATACACACGTTGTACACGCCTACAGCACCGACATAAGCAGAATTTTATTTTCAAAACCCATTTAGATACATTCAATGATCTTGGCCATAACATTCTAAATTGTACGAATAGTGAATTATAATTTCTCCCAAATATTGATTAAACATTCTAGAACTTGCAATTTAAACCCACGGTAACTGAACTAACGTAAGCTAACGGATAAAAGAATGATAAAAAGCCGCATTTATAATGAGCGTTTTAGTAGTCATTGTTTATAAACATCGAATTTAGGAATGAACTACGAACACTTCGAACTTGGTGATTTTTATGTACAGTTTTTGGTTTTTCACATTACAATTACAACCAGTACCTTAGTTTATTAATTAAAATAATATCTGCCATGTTGCCGTAGTTTTTTCGTTATTGGTGGCAATACCTACAAACAACAATACGACATGCTGTATTATCGAATCTAAAGTATGCGAAACATAACTACCCCTGTTATTATGTTAATCTAGTAGGACATAGATTTCTCAAAATAAGAAAAGTAAATTCCTCGGAGGAAAAGCAACAAACGTGGAAGCATCCCTTTGCCATTTCATTGTGTTTTTGAGCTAAGAGAGTACACAAGTCTGTTTCGTACTAAATGATGAGACAATGTGTCGTAATATAACAGACCGAAACTGTAGGATAGATAAGAACAATGGCACCGATGAGTTATTTGCTAAAATGATGGATGTGTTTTCTTCTGTAAAACTTGGAAAAAGCTAGAAATAGTTTTGTATGCTTGACACAAACTCCTAAACTAAATATATACTACTCAAAATTTGCTAAGCACCAAAAAATGCCCACACCACTATGAAGTATGCATTTAATATATTTGCGATATGCTTATTGGATACGGTTTGGTGATGTATTGACATGATTACCAGTGTACACATAAGCGTCAATAACGGGTAAATCATTCGTGCATGGCATGGAAATGATGTACCCCTCGGTTTTCACGTTTTTTAGGTGCATTGAAAACATGTACTCGAAATGTGTAGGGTATTTAATCTTCACTTCAACTTAAAAATCTGAAGTTGTATGAGTTAATTATGGAAAACGGAAATGTTAGAAGACATTTGTCAAATGGAGAAATGTGGCGGGCAGTTGGGATGGTGGAACAAGGGGCTACCCATCGCCAGGTAGGGGAGGCCCTTGGTGTGCACCATACAGTTGTCACCAGGGCCTGGGCGAGGTTTCTTCAGTATGGTACACCACTTAGGAGACATGCTGGTGGCAGAGAAAGGGCAACAACTGCAGCTGAAGACCGTTTTGTGGTTATTCAGGCTCGCAGAAGTCGTTTCGCGACAGCGACACAGCTTCGCGCCGACCTCCAGAATGCATCAGGGGTCAGAGTTTCTACTCAAACCATTCGATCTAGGTTGCACAAACGTGGTCTTAGGTCACGGAGAGCGTGTATACGCATTCCGCTTTCTCGGAACCACTGCCAGACACGATATGATTGGGCCTTGGATCATGTTGGTTGGCGTAGAATGGATTGGCGACATGTACTCTTCACAGATGAGTCCAGGTATTGCCTTTATTACACCGATCGGCGTGCAAGGGTGTGGCGGAGACCAGGCGAGAGATTCCATGCGGCAAACATTGCTGAACATGATCGCTATGGCGGCGGCTCCATTATGGTCTGGGGCGGGATCAGCTGGGATGGACGCACGGATCTCGTGGTCCTTAACCAAGGTACACTGACTGCCCAGCGGTATCGAGATGAGATCCTGGATACCCAGGTGAGATTGTATGCTGGTGCAGTGGGTGATCAGTTCATTTTAATGGACGATAATGCCCGCCCCCATACTGCCCATATTGTACAGAGGTATCTGTACATAGAGGGTATAACACGTATGGACTGGCCAGCACGATCCCCTGACCTCAATCCCATCGAATACATGTGGAATGAGCTACAGGTTAGACTTTCAGCACGTCAGGTCCAACCAAGAAGTCTCCAGGAGCTTGGTGTTATGTTGGTCCAAGAATGGAATTCCACAAAGAACCATCAGGAACCTTATAGGGAGCATGAGGAGGCGATGTGAAGCTGTTATTAACAGCAACGGGTCACATACCCGATATTAATCCTATACCAGCTTACAATATTCCTTTTTTAGCAAATTTACAAAATTTCACATTCAATCAATTTTTTTTATTTTCAAGGGTCACCTTACTAAACTTCTAAAAAGTCACAGAGAACAAAAAAAATCCTTTAAAAACTGTCGACATCATTAAATAAATCATCTATCTAAAAGTATAAATACTTTTCAAAACTGTATTTCAAATGTAGTATAAGGTATGCATGTGTATAGTTTTGGTGCTTAGCAAACTTTGAGTAGTAGTTTCTTTGATACATGAAAATGAAATAAATATGACATAAGGGTCATAACAATATTGGTACAATGGTTACATGAAAATGAAATGAAAATGACACAAGGGTCATAATAATATTGGTACAATGGTTACATGAAAATGAAATGAAAATGACACAAGAATCATAACAATATTGGTACAATGGTTACATGAAAATGAAATGAAAATGACACAAGGGTCATGACAATATTGGTACAATGGTTACATGAAAATGAAATGAAAATGACACAAGGGTCATAATAATATTGGTACAATGGTTACATGAAAATGAAATGAAAATGACACAAGGATCATAACAATATTGGTACAATGGTTACATTAAAATGAAATGAAAATGACACAAGGGTCATAACAATATTGGTACAATGGTTACATGAAAATGAAATGAAAATGACACTAGGATCATAACAATATTGGTACAATGGTTACATGAAAATGAAATGAAAATGACACAAGGGATACATGAAAATGAAATGAATATGACACAAGGGTCATAACAATATTGGTACAATGGTTACATGAAAATGAAATGAAAATGACACAAGGATCATAACAATATTGGTACAATGTTGCATAACTACAACTGATCGTCTGTAAATATGAGCATATATGAAAGAAGCCATGTATAGTTTATTTTCTTGGCCAAACATTTACGCAAACGACTAATCCATTTAAAGGAGTGCGGAGGGTCAACTGTATAAACGTGGAACTGATCTTTACATTCGCCGGATGTCAGCTCTGGTACATCGACGTGCTGCTATTTATGCTGCTTAAAGTTATTCCGTTTAAACCATGATGGAAGAGATGTTATGGGACTGATTCTATGTCATAGATGCATTGATTCTGTTTCTATGTCATAGATGCTTTGATTGTAGTTATAATATAACAACACGCTTACCTGAATGTCCCCTCTCATCATTTTATATAGCACCTTTAAAGTTAACCTTAAGATTTAGAATTTTATTTTTATGGAGAAAACCTACAAAATGGTGGTTAGTCCTATGAGGATTTGCATGCGTCTTTTCAGAGAAGACAATTTTAAGTTTGTTTCGGAAAACAACTATTTCATTAATGACAAGTGATAAGCACGTTTGAAAAACCAATACTGCAACATTTTGAATACATAGTAAAGCACACTTTTGAAAAGCTTAATTTTAATCGCATGCTTTGACTATCTTCAAATAACACGTAGACCAATGAAATGTATCAATACAAAACAAGAACGGTATACGAATTTATTGAATATAAAACAGGGGTCAGGGGTCGTCTTTTGAAAGAAAAATATACTGAATACCACAATTTATTGCTCCATTAGAAAATATGTATTGGATATCTGTACAAACTATTTTTAAGAATAATGTTGGTAGACTAACATTGAGTCAGATTTCCAATATCACATTTAACATTTAAAGAACAAAGACGTAAACATTTTTGCACTTCTTTTGCTTATATTTTCCATTTTCTGGAAAATAAATTAGGTACAATTTATCTGAGCCGGCTGTAAAATAAACATGAAGTTAAAAACATACATGGTTTCAAAATCAGATTATGAAACGTAAACCTTTAAAACGGGATAAAATTGTCGAGTCTAAGTGTCAGACAGGCCCTAAACATAATATGGAACACGTTAAAAAACAATTTACATTCAATTTCTAGACTCAATTCCGCATATTGATTCCAACCCGGCTCCAAACAACAATTCAGTTATTTTCTTAGCATTGTTTAAGGCGACAAATCGCTGCATTCATAGCTGTCGATTTAACATTAAGGAACAACACTACTGTGTTGATAGAGCAATGTAAATATTATGATCTTATACTATACCAATCAGTCTAGAATAAAACGTTTTTAAAAGAATAAGTATTTGATTGGTACAATTTTCAGAACGTTATAAAATGTGTTAGTGGTAATATAAATGTTCCTTACGATAAAGCCTCGAAAAAAGGTCTAGTTACAAAGTATCTAAATGTTAACTGGAAACAAGATAAGAAGCAAATAATAGCATTTATTTGTAAGAAGCGTTGAACAAGTTTCATAGACCCTTAAATATATTTCATCCATATCATTTATGTAATGTGTCTAGTGCAAGTATCAGGAGCTCATGTTAATAATCCCTTTTATTTGCCATACTAATTTGTTTGGTCTTGCACTCTCTTCGACATTTCAAACCACCGCCCGTTTATCATATTACTTGAAAAACAACCTCGTTACCATTTGGTTAATATAAGGTATACAGCAATAAAAAATACATGACTGACCTACATGAATGATAAATGTTGTGCTTGAGCGTGTCGAAAACGAAACTATTTTCATTATTTCTCTTTCCTTAGTTAAATAATCCATTTCAAATATATGTATATATATTTGAAGTCGGATCTCTATCTTTGTCTCTGCAATGAATATAGAAAAAATATGTATTGAATTACACGGTATTGTATTATATGATACGCTTGGTTTTAATATATCAATCAATTCGTTTGATATGACATTTCAAATGGACACCCTAACATCATTGTGACCTACCAGACAGCCCACAAACGATGAACGGTCCTCAGCCAAAGTGCTCTGTACTATTTTTAATTATTTCAATGCGATATGATTTTAGTTTCACTAAATAAATAAATTATGAGCTGCAGATATTATTTCCGTATCTATGGAGGACATAACTGTCAGATGTTATACGCCTTAATATGCAAAACATGAGTATCATCTATTATATTCCTAGATAAAGAAGACATGATTTTAAGATGTTTAACCCTGAATATAGAAAATAACTTGAGTGTCAGATAGTGTATCCATTCACGTAGGAAACATGAGAGTCATTAGATAGTATGCAAAATAATTCTCCCGGTACATGTGTATAATTAACTTCTTTAAAAACACCCAGGATATTTAAGGATACTTCGCAATTATCTGATTTTCTTCTTCAAACATCATTTTCTCATAATCTCAGATACAATCAACCACGTTTACTTATTGAATTTCAATTTTATTTTGATAGCAAAACTTATAGATATCGAAAGAGTTATCAGTTGGCAGTCTGTTTGCATAACTGTGCATCAAAACTGCAAGAAACATGGCTGCAAATAAATGTAATGTTGCAAATTTGACATGTTCAATGCAATATGCAATAAGCAATGTATTGCAAGGAAAAACTCAAATATCACGATGTCACTTGTTTAAAGCATGTTAAAAATATGATAAAGTATTTCATGATTATTTGAACGCCATTCAATACCCCAGAGCATTATAGTTTTGAATTTGGTTCTTTTTCCATGAACAAAACAACATTTATTCAGAATGTCAATTATAAAACAAGGTTTTGTCTGAGTAAATATTTGACGGAAACTGTCATTCCGTTTTCTTGGTCTGAAATCTACAAATCCATTGATCTGATTTGCGTTTGAGATTTATATACAGAAGACATTCGAGGAATTATTTGCATTTTCTGTCTGACACTATGTGCAATATCTGTCTGCCATTTACTACAAGAAGAAAACATTTCCAATACGCAATTAAAGATCTTTTTCCCTGTATAGCTTTTAACAGAATCCAAGAAGTTTTAACCGTGTGAATATAAAATGTCAAACTTATTCAGGACGCCACACACAAGATACCAGAAATTCAGTCTTAAAGCGAATTACGTAAGCTTATAGTTATGATTTTTTGAAAAAAATATTCGCGTTAATACTTCACATTTAAATTCATTGTTTATTCCTTATCATTAAGATCGCATCCAGGTATAACAACGGACATATCCAATGAAGCGACGTTTAATGTACGGTTTTTATGTTTTAACATAACAATGAAAATATGTGCCTTATTTTATATATTTTATTATACTATCATGTTTACGCCATATTATGACATCCTTCCTATATGTTTTGTGCAGTTCGATATGCCTTTTAACGGAGCATAACGTATAAAAATTCTAGTCAAAGAGTTACAGTAAAAAAATGCCATTCGCAATATTTATTCATAGCAACAGAATCGTGAATAACCGATATATAGTAATGTAACATTATTATCCCAAAGTTCGAAGCCATGCAATTGTCAAAAAGTCAAATTTTATGAAATTATTACCAAGAAATATTTTTTTTTTCTTCTTACTACAATACAAATTACATACATATATTGTATAAGCCCATTATTGTTTTGGTAAAAATGGTAAAACCTACAAACAACACTATGATATCATGGTTCGAATTCAAGGAAAGCGTTACTTAACTATTTTTGTTATTATGTCATTGATTCCTCAAAATAAGAAAATTAATTCCCGCCTAATGAAAGCAACAAGCTCGGAAGCACTCTTAAGCAAGTGCATTGTTGTTGTTTTCCTAAGAGAGTATATTTGTCTGTTTCATATTAGATCGTTAGACAATGTGTTGTTATCTTACAGTAAGAGGTTGAAGGTTGGATAATAACTCCGGCAATGGTATGATATTGGCTACACTTAGTTATGTGTTGTCTTCTGTTGACCTTGTTAAAAACATACGTCAAACTAGACACACATTTCTAAACTAGATATACGTTGATTAGATTGCATGGCTCAAGTTGTTTGCAAATCATAATCGTATACGTTTCTACAAGTCCGATGTAACTTGGACATTTTTTACTTTATAAAATTTAAAAAATATATAAGAAAATCATAATTTTCATAATAAGATTTAATTCTACTATTTTATGAAAATATGGTTGAAAAAAATATAATTATGATTGGCCTGAATACATTAAAATAAAATGTATGAGACACATAAAGGGCAAACAAATACTGGAAAAAAAATATAACAACAGCTGATCTGTGAATAAAACTCGTATTAAAGAGGCCATATGTATTTTAATTGTATAACTTAACGCGTTCCCAAATGACGGATTCCATCCAAAGCAGTGCGGATGTACAGCTAAAGCGCCAAGGAAGTGACATTTCATGAGCCGGAAGCCACCACTTGTACATTGACGTGTCGCTGCCATGCTGATATAGGTTATTTTCATCAAGACATCATGAAGGAGCCGTTATGGGATTGATGCTATTGATGGCAGCGAAGCTAAGATCGGTATAATAATATAATAAAACACTTACCCGAATGACGGAACCTTCTCTAAACAATGCGTCTTTCCGGTTGTCCCCACAGCTGTAGCGCCGTGGAACCGACTTTGACATTCGCCGGATGTCACCGCTGGTACAACGACGGGACGTGATCATGCTGTTTGTTATTATTCCACGATAGAGGAAGTATCAATAAACGGATCCCTCCGATTATTCCACTTTCACGAATTTAACACACTAACAACATGATTTTGAAGAATCGTTCCTTCACTTCGCTTTAAAGATCAATCATATTTATTGTCGACAAAATATTTGAAGTATTGCACAACCACTAGATGTTTATAATGGTTAAATAAAACAACATTTGATGCAAGGAAACAAATGTTGCTTCTTTTTAAAAACTTAATTAATTTAACATACCGACTTGAGCATTGGTGTCATTCACTAGGTGTGTTCAGAGTGACCAAATGCGGCAATGGTCAAGTTTTCAACTGAAACTTTTTTGTTAATCGAATTATTACAGTGAAATATTGTATCAATTATAATGACGGTTATATGAAACATTTATTGACTATCTTTTTATGTTATTATAAAATGCCGGGCAGAAACGACTGTTAAAAATGTTCGTTACATCTTATCAAGTTACTGTGTACTATATTTCGATTTGAATTTTATCCTTCGTTATTTTATATGGCATATTCAAAGAATATCTTTAATAGCTGCTTTTTGAAGTAAATACATGTATATTAAATAAACCAAGACCTGTGGTTGTTTTCTGCTTTGGGTAGTATTTGCATGCTTCTTTTCGGAGAGAACAATTTTCCGAATTCACATTTTTCAAGCATGACAACTGATTAGCACGCTTGAAAGCGCAATACTTTTTATGTTGAAATCATATTTAACCACTTTTTGCATAGCTTAATTTCCATCACATGTAATTATAATTAATCCTAGACCAATTAATTGTATCCACAAAAAGCAAGAATTGTCACAGAGAAATCCATTTATATAAAATCACAATCAAATTCAATACTGATTGAGCACTTGAAAGAACTTCTCCAAAGAAAACTTTGTTTATACGGAAATTTCGATGGAACTGCACAAATGAACGAGACATTCCGCTACGCGACAAATTCGTTGTGGTAATTGACACAAAACCGATCCTGTATGCATCCAGTCCTTAATTAGCTGGCTGATTGATTGTTGAAAAAATACCCGATAAATCAGGTTACATTAAATCTAACTATTGCGCATTCATATTTCATTATATATAACATATTCGTCGGGAAAACGAAACTGTATTTGATTAATAAACATTTAACCACATTGCTAAGAATGCATAACATAAAAGCGTTCCGTAAGACATTGGGTACCATTATTTAAAAAAAGTCACTGACTTGTAAACATGCAATATTGGTTTATATTTGCATATTAAATCATACTCGCGGTTTTTGGTTAGACAAAGATTATGAACAATTCTCCTTATTCATTAATAATGAACAAACAACCTAATGTTTATTATATTATTTTTTTACTTATTGTTTCATTGGACGGGTAGACACAATAACTAATTAATTTTCAGCTTCATTTCAAACATCATCCGTGCGAGTTCTACGTTTTATTTTAAATATTTGGTCTGGTATCTCATTACACGGTTATGCATGTACGGGCAAACATTTTTTTTAATTAATATTTAATGAAAAACCATACAACACTTCACTTTTGAAGCAGTCGTGACAGGACCAATAAATAAATTAATTGTTGGACAATGTCATGCGCAATGATTTAAATAACAGACAGTATAGGCAATTATCAAATATGTTATACAGGAGACAGGGGTCGTTCACAGCTTAACAACGCATTGAACGAGCTCGAAATACTTGGTTTATAAGAATGCGATATATTTGAATTCCAATTTTAACTTCCAAAACATTCAAAAGTTTGATATTCCATAAAAAGTCATATGTATTTGTTTCTAGGTGTCACAAAAGAAAAGAGAACCAGCTGGACACGTAGTTTCATCTCATTGAATGTCATCAAGTGATATGTAGTGGTAAAACTCTATTATAAGCACATAACCAAAGAGAACCTACTGGACGCGTAGTTTCATCTTATTGAATGCCATCAAGTGATATTGTGTGGTAAAACTCTATTATAAGCACATAAAAAGCTCAAGCTCGCAAATGAGGTATGAAATAGATTTTAAACGAAAAATACATGCGATCAAAGTTTTATCCGCCCGCTTTGTCCTTAAATAGATGAAGGTGCCGATTCAGAAGCGGCATGGCACCCACTGACCTGTCATATTCTTTAAGTTTACCCTGACATCAATTAGTTACGAACTGGGTTTGCATCCCTGCCATCCCATTCCCAAATGAACTGGCATTGGTTTTAAATGTGTCCTTTCTCAGCTTTTAATTCGCTATGTTGGGGATTTTTCCTTACTGTAACAATATAAACAACAATTATTAAAACAGAAAATCTTCGATTTAAAATAAATATTACCGTTCAATGAGCCCGAGGGTCAAAGGCTTCATCATATTCCTGAGATGTCTTCGAGGTACTCCGCTTCATTTTCAAGGTCTTCGGCTCCCAAGATCCAGTCTAAGATATCTGCAATGCTTACAGACTTACTGTTGTTATTTTCCGTATACCTTGTCGTGTCTATTTACATGATGAATGCCCGACAACATGGAACCGCACTCTTCGCATGAAGTGATGGCATTATTATCTATTGTTGTATTTTCCTGCAAAGGGTTATTATTAGCATTCGCCCTGTTTTCGTTACCTGCCGAGCTCGACTGCTCAAAAGTATATTCCAATTCTCGTTAGAGTTTACAGCTTTTTCAGTCGCCCCTCTTACATATATTAATGAATTGTGTGCGCATGCGCAATACCTACTGTTAAGTTGGTTTCAAATCTACCAAAAGGTTCCCGTAACGTTGACTTAAAAATTATATAAACTGTCTTAGAAGCTCCTAAACACGGGTACAATTTTCTGTTAGCGTCATGACCGTTTTTCTGTATATATCATTGTTAATATATCTGTTTCGTTGACAATATAATCAGATATAACCCGAAAGGGTACAACACGTGTAGTTTTATTCCCAAACGTATTCAAAATATGTTAATAAAACATATTATATACAAAGTAATTGCGCCTATTTCATCTTTCTTTTTGTAAAATTATTTTCGGTACCATATTACACATTCTTGCTCTACCTATTAAGCCCTTTTTAAATGATACCGAAATTATAAAAAGGTCACCATATACATGTATAAGTATAATTATATAACAAAACCATGATTATACATATGATAACTTCATGGAAAAACACATCTTCAACGAAACAGTTTTGGTTGCAAAAAATATATTTTATTATAGGGGCAAATGCAGCGTCAAATATTGCCTGCTGTCACATAATTCTCTTTCTTATGAAATAAATCTGTAGCATTGTCTGTGACTTGCGCTATATTTAGATATCTGAGGCTCATAAAGAAGGTTTTAATGTTTGGTTCACTCCCCCAAGATGCACATCTCAGGATGGTCAGGTTGGGCATCGGAGTACAAATATCTTAATGTCATGAAACACTTTTGAATCTCGTACCATCTACGTCCAAAAATATCTTAACAAAATCCTTAGGGTATAGAATACATCATATTTGTCCTGGACTTTGTAGCAAATTGCATACGCCAACCACACAATATATATTTATTCGTTCGTCAAATTAACGATAATACGCTTCTTTTCTCTATTTAAACGGCCGCTCCTTTATATAAAAAAAGAAATGTTGCAAATGTTGACACTCTTGGATACTAAGACAGCTTTTGTGCGAAACAATAATTGTATAAATTAACACAATCATTCGATACAATTAACTCAATTATTTGTTTGGAGTTATTTCATTTTTTTTATTTTCCTGCACACCTAATATACGGTATGCATTGTTAAATTTGTTAAATGTATATGTATTTCAAATTCAGTATTTTGTTGTAAAATAATCTTGTTTCATTTTACTTGACTTAGATTCATTAAAGTGAACCTTTTGTTTCCCTGTGAATTTATTTATAAGGATAAGTTAGAATGGGTTTGAATTTTTAATTTAATCCACATACAGAAGTTTTAAAATAAACAAGATTCGTGTAGAATTTGAGAACAAGATTTTGAACAATCTGTAAACTTTTCTGATCTAGTATTTTGGTAAAATTAAATTGTTTCTGCAAAAGTTTCACACATGCTTGATTTTTTAAGGGTCCTTACGTGAGGATAACCTTTCAACCTTTTTTGGGGAATTATTCTGAAAACGATTTTGGATTTAAATAATGCTGATATAGTTGTTCAACAAATCATGTATATTTAATTATGTGTACATACCAGAATTAGTGGAGCCATTGGATTTTGGTAATTATTCTTTATTCTAAATATTCAAAATTAAGCATTATTTATTTGTTTATTTGTTCTGTAATAACTGTTGTCAAAATTTTAGTAAATAACTTCAAAAACATCTGACCGGCATGAAATATCCCTGTGGCGGCAATGGTGTAGGTGATCAGTGATTTGTTCCTCTTTCAGCGTCAAATGCGTAACATAATGATGTAAATCATCAAGTTATGTCACTCAGACAGACGACCGAGGTCTTACCAGCTTACTTCAGACCACAATAATGTTGAGAAGGTGGCGACGCAGTATGTTTTGCAAGTGTTATTGACGTAAAAGCAAATATTCTTTACCTGCTTTGGAAAGTTTAAATTGTGATACAGCCATGATTGTACTGTTAAGCGGATATTCAATGTGTTCATATAAATATTAACGTATCATATTGTTTGCATTGTAATAACATAATCCGTTGCCAATTGTATACATCGTGGTAACGTTTTCCAAAGGTTATGGTTTGTCTAAATGTCACATTTAAATGATACCATTGGTTTATAAAAAAATAATTGGATACATATTGATCAATAAATAAACAGTTTGTTTCCTTATACCAAATAACAACATAAACACTTGAATTTAAATGCCTGCTGATATCGAACATGGATTGTATCTGCTTCAAAAGTCCACTTTGCATATACGTAACCGAAATAGGCAGACTGTTATACACTGTGAAAGAGTTATCATCTATACAACCATACGAGGTTTGTACAGAAATAGCTTATATTTCGTATCTTTAGAAGCGGAATAAAGAATACAATAACGCGGCAATAGCAATGAAACCCTTAAATATCAGGATAATTACGAGGATGTTATAAGAGCATGAATATAGTATAATATGGGATAGATAATCGTGTTTTATGCGAGAGCGCTGAGTTATGAATTCTTATCAAATATTTAGTTTCTGGACCCAATATCTGATGTATGCGTTGTAGTCATGATTTCACTGGTAAAATCAATGAGCAATTGCAGTTAATGAAATATTTCATTGGAACGAGCATTGCAATATTCAAGTTTGGTTATATTCAATCAGAAAAACCAGATAGGCAAATACAGACAGATGGACATATTGAAAATATACAGTGTTCAAGTTAATATCGAGTTCTAAATGCTGGATATATTTACATTAAGGTATACCCCATATCGTTTCAGTCAGTTTCTAAAATGATTGAAGTTAATCGACAGGTTATAGAACTTTGCACGACCAAAAATATAAATACAATATTACATACTTATTTGCGTCAATTAGCCTCCTCAGTAGTTTGTTCTACGTGATACGTAAAACTATTCGCCAAATTGTTGATGGTGACACTCGGTTTCTCCGATGTTGCACTCAATTCAAGATTAACGTCATATGTTGGGGCGGATTTAGAGCCTTCGTAGTTCAATGCCTCCAAATATTGAAGTTTGCAAATAGCCGTACCCGTTTGCCAACACAGGACAAATGCACTTGTTTAGGTCTAAACACGACCAATATTTTTCTTAAAAATCACAGGCTTTGTCTTCTAGTTTTGTCACGTAACGCCAACGCTCACTTAACTTTCGTGATAGTTCGTTCAGTAACCAACCAACAACTGTTCAAGTGTTCTAAGTCTTTATTGTTCAACGTTCTTTCTAAGTATAATAATCAGTATATAATAAAGTATCATACGGGCCATATGTCTAGTCCACGCCCCAAAATCTAACCTAACTAAAATGAGTAACATGCGTTCATATATACTGCTGATCTCGTCCAGTTTGTGACAGGTATGCATATCTAATATCTTATTACAGACGAAGGGATGTATTCTATAGTCATGAACTGTCACGCTAATTGGTCTAATAGCCAGCGGCTATCACGAACTGTCAGCATCTAAGTGTATCTACATTTGATCCCATGATGGAGTATTTGCTTTTTGATACAAATATGGAGTATTTACTTTTTGATACAAATAAATTTTGAATTCTATTATTGATTTTTGGTAATTACTTTAAAGTGTTTCATACGTAACTTTTATGTTACGTAACACTTTAAAGTTGATACGTAACGACGGTTACGTGACATTCGTCCGATTTTTCTTAAAAGAAATATTTCATCATGGGAATTATTTCATCTTACTTAATATATTTTAATTTAATTTCGTTTCGATATCTGAAACCAGAGAAAAAAATTAATGTTTCGTTTTGCCACCAATAATCCTTGCGTTATACCTTTTATCCCAATAATTTTTTCCAATAATTTTTATCAATTTACCAAGCGCCAATTTAAATCTAACAAGCGGCCCAAGCAACGCGTTTCCGCCCTAATCTTATTTTTAGGAAGTGTCATAAAGAGGTGATAATTATTTCGGTAAAGATCGGAGAAACTATCATTACTTAAACCCGCAGGGTTAATTGGTGTCAAACTGAATTGCTCGCGAGAATGATGACACTTGCTAATGATGAGGTGTCAACAGGAATGGTGTTAATGTAGACTTTTAATCGGAGAGAAATACTCTGCGGTATTTAAACTTGAGAAAAACTCTGTCAACTATAATTGATTAATGATAAAGTAGATGATTGGTAACAAAAATTTAAAAGGAGTTGGTGAATATGAAGGTACGGTTTTGTGTTGGTTTTTAAATGAAATATGAAGAAAACAAAAATACATGCACATAAATTATACCCGAAACCAAATATGAAAAATAATCAATAGAAACAAACACAATACACTAAACCGAAATAATAATAGTTCAACACTTCTGAAAAGTCACTGAAAATGTCTCTAGTCGACACTGTTGACGTCTAGGTTAAAGTTCGTGGGTGGTGACCGTGGGCGGTCACTCGAGCAGCCCGAGCACGTCCATGTAAGTGGCAGCACCGGGAGGAGGGGTGACGCGGCCGGTCCTTGAGGCGGCAGCTCTAGATGCGCTGTGGCACGTGTCCAAACGCTTTGGAACACGGCCGTTTTCGTGGTGAGGGCTCTCACCGACCTGCGAGAAACTGTGGCCTCGCAGCAGCAGACGCAGACATGGACCTGGCGTTGGGTCGCTACCCGGTGAATTTCTTCATGTACTTCAGTGAATAAGTCCATAAATATATAACGAATCTTATGTACAAGTCCATTAATGATGTCCATCACTATTGTGGTATCGTCGGCTGACGATCTTTTTAGTGACATATCAGAAGTCCTGGTGGCTGTCAACAATTTTAATTGTGGCCCTCAGGGTTTAAATCCATCCGATCCAAGCAAGGATAAAGTGGATGGATGGCTTCGGACATTGGGTTCGCAGCCGACGTTGATTGGTTGCAGATACCCGGTTTTTTTCAGGCCTCGCCTCTGATTGGGCGAGAGTAGATTCCTCACTGGCCTTGTAGACCACCTGACTGTATTGTGGGTGTTGTTTGGGACGCGATCGGTCAGGAATACATTTCAGAAAGGCAGAAGGATATTTACAAAGAATGAGAACGGTCACACTGACAAGCAGAACACCAGCTGCTATGAATGTAATTATTTTCCATAGTGGACACCCAGAGGATACGTCAAGGACAGAATTGGGTAAGTAAATTAATTTATTCATTAAAGCTCTTAAGGGAAGTTCGTGTATCTGTTTCAATTCATCAGGCATTTCAATTTTTGAGACGTTAGTAAGAATCTTATGGATAGGTTCCCAGATTTGAAGTGATGTGAAATTGGGAAGTACTTGATAATGTACATAATTATTTAATAGTAGTCTTGAACTATTTTTAAACCATGATCCCAGTGTAAAATGTTCATTATACGCTTTGCAGTTCATTTGCAACGATAGCAAACTTAAAGGAGCTTCTACTGTCTTTTTGCTATGAGTTTGAATGGAGTTTTGGCATATGATTACAAATGTTAAGTCCGTTTTGGAAGCGATCATCCAAATACCATCATATAGATATTCCGCGGCTGGTAGGCGTTTATTTGGTCTTGTTATGGTAGAGCATTGACTTTTGACTTTATTGTCTTGTTTCATAAATAAGGCTGTAATACAGAACTGGGATAAACTCATTTGATAAAGCGCCGAGCGAACTTCGCAGAATGGACTAATGCTTTGTACACAAGATTGTAATTCAAATTCAGTTAGGATGGAGAATTGAGTTCGTTTTTTTTATAAGTAATCATTCGCGTAGAATTTATTAATCTCTGATCAACTTGATCAAGAAAGTTTGCAAACACCTTAGTGTCAAATGCAAGTGCTAATAGCCAGTGTGATTTAGTATTCGAAATATCTTTAAGTTTTTGAAACATGACATTATCGTATATTTCTAAAGTATCACTCATGCCAATCGCGTACCAGAGTACAAGGTAATTAAGGTAATTCATCCTTGTTTTTGAAAATAGATGATTAATATAATTGATAACAATCAATCATTAATAATCGATGTGTAGGTATTTACAGTATTTACAAACAATTACAGTATTTTCACACAATTAAAGTATTTTCGCACCATTACAGTATTTTCACACGATTACTGTATTTTCACACAATGCACTTATATAGTGTGAAGTCTTCTACATATGTCAACATTCTTAAAGCAACTCGTAGTCGCAAGGTGTAGGTGTCTGATGTATAGCACATCGTATTCATAAGAAAGGTATTGTGATTACAGCATAACGGACAAACATTTTAACATTGTTTTTATCGCGTTCTTTTTATGCCTCGAATCCTTCTTATGTTTTTTGACGTTAAGTGGGGGAGCTGAAACAGCCTCAATATTCATTGCTTCATCGTCGCTAGACTCAGGGGTTATCAGATTATCAGAATCAATATGATTTGTATCTGCGGGTGGGTTATTTAGATTGATGCCGCTCATAAGAGATTCAGAATCAGAACTGCTTAGAGTATCATTTGTCACCTCTGTTGGCATCTCTGTGACTTTAGATTTATTTCGTAGAATCTTTTGGAGTTCTGCGAGGGGTATTTCATTTTCACTATCAGAATCGGTGCCAAGTTCTTGCTTAACTCTTTTTGTTATAGGAGGTAAATTAACTTGATGGGGTTCTGAATCAATGGGCTCAGAATCAATTGAATCAGAACTTGATAAGTCACTTGGTGGGACGACATAGTTTGCTCTTCGTATAGGTCGTTTATTAGTTGTTTTGGGAATTGGCCATTCGTCAATTTTTGAATGTCGTATTTGTTCAGCGTGCACTTTAACAATAGAGTTATCAAGTTGGTTTTTTATTAGGTAGGTTAGTGGTGATTTCTGTTCGATTATCCGATAATACGGTTTCCATTTAGCATCCAATTTATTATGTCTTTGAAAGTTCTTATAATAGACAGGGTCATTTAAATTAAAGCGTATGTCTTTGGCATTCCTATTTGCATACTCTGCTCGTTTTCGTTTAGATTTTTTAAGCTGTCTGCGGACTTCTACAAATGCCTTATGTTGCGCATTAAGCATAATTTGATAGTACTGTTCTCCATGGTATTTCATTCTGGGCTTAAGTAGATTATCGATTGGAAGAACCGGGTCTCGATTAAAAAGAAGGAAATAGGGTGAATGTTTAGAGCTCTCTGATGTTGAAAATCTCATTGCGGCCAAGGTCATGTTAAGATGTACATCCCATTGTCGGACATTACCCTCTACTAGTTTTGATAAAATGTTATTGATAGTTGCATGAGATCTTTCATTTTGACCGTTCGCCTGAGGGTGGTAGGTGGAAGTTTTTACATGATCTATGTTTAATTCTTTCAGAACGGCCTGGAAAGCACCGCTAGTTACTTCGCTACCATTGTCGGAGATTAAACGAAGGGGAGTTGAGTATCTACAACAGATTTCTTCTACCAGTAAGTGTATTAAGGTATCTGAACTTTTGTCAGGTGCTGGAAAAGCCTCTACAAAGCCTGAATACATATCTAAGAAGCAAATTATGTAACAATTCCGACTTAGCGTTTGGGGTAGAGGCCCCTGGACATCCACAGACACTACTGAGAATGGGTATGGTGCCATGTTGAGACGGTCTTGCATGGGAGCTTTTATTTTGGTTAAATTCCGACTTTGACAGGTAACGCATTTTTCAACATATGCGTGTAATTCTTTAAACAGTCCAGGCCAAAAGTATTTTTGTTTAATGGTTGCAAATAACCTTTGGCTACCCGGGTGCCCGTTATTATCATGATATTGCGTAATGACTAAAGGTGTTAAATGGCTGGGAATTACTAATCTCAAATTTGGCTCCTCATCGGCGTTTGATAAGTAATACAGAATGCGGTCTATTTCAATATATTTATTCTGCTCCGTTTTGCTAGGCTGACCATGTCGCAGTTTCATCTTTAATTGTAAAATATTGGCATCAAGATCTTGTTCATTAGCCATTGACATACTTTCAAATTGTTTCACTGGTTCTACGAAAGAATCTTGTTCCTCATATTCTTTATCAACAACCTGTTTTTTATTTAGATAATGGGAATTGATGGCGTTGACTTGCTTAATATTCTCTGGAACATAATTTTCGGAAATTTGAAAGGTGTTATCACTTATATCCGGTTCGTAATCCGTGGGTGGGTCAATCTGGATAGTATCGGACGATGGGGGGCGACTCAAGAAATCTGCTATGATATTAGTTTTTCCGGGTATATATTCGATTTTACAATTATAACCAGCTATGCCTAACGCCCAAAGTTGAATTTTCTTGTTTTGCATGGGAGACTCTAAAAGATATTTTAAGGGTTTATGATCGGTCCTAATAACAAATTCAGCATTGTGTAAATAATGGTCTAATTTTTGTAATGCGTAATGTATGGCAAATGCTTCCTTTTCCACGGTACTCCACCGCGTTTGTGTATCGGACAATTTATGTGAAAGCAGATAAATTGGTTTTTCATTAGCATAATCCCCAATCTCATTTTCTTCACATTTTTGTGTGAGGCATGCTCCGATATTTTTATCTGAAGCGTCTGTATATAAAATGTAAGGCTTGTTTATGTCCGGATAAGATAAGTAGGGAATTTTCGTCAGATTGTCTTTAAGTAGTTGAAAACTTCGTTCACAGTCTGGTGACCAAAAGAATTTGACTGTTTTCCTAGTTAAGTTAATCAATGGCTCAACCATTTCGGAATACTTTGGACAAAATCGGCGGTAAAAGCCGGCAGCTCCCAAGACTGACCTAACATCTCTTACACATTTAGGAGTTGGAATTTGTCTAATTGCTTCTACTTTCTTAGGGTCTGGTCTGATTCCTAATTTATCAATAACAAAACCTAAGTACTGTGTTTCTTCTTGCATGAATTGGCATTTTTTTAGTTTTAATTTGAGTTTATGTTTTTCGAGTTGTTTGAATACTTTTTGGAGATGTACCAAATGTTCTTCCTTTGTTTTTGAAAATATTAAGATATCGTCTAAATACGCAATGGCAAAACTTTCACAGCCTTCTAATACTTGGTTAAGTAATTCTTGGAATCGTCCAGGAGTTCCACAGAGTCCGAAAGGACAAGTATTAAACTCATAAAGACCTCGGAATCCGGTCGTAAAAGCAGTCTTTTCTTTATCTTGTTCTGCAAGTTTCATTTGGAAATACCCTGATTTAAGATCAAGCGAACTAAACCATGAACTTTTACCTAAAATAGCCAATATGTCATCTATGAGAGGTAAAGGATAAGATGTGGGTTTTGTAATTTTGTTTAATTGTCTGAAATCTACGCAAAATCGTTTAGTGCCATCTTTTTTATCTACTATTACAATGGGAAAACTCCAAGGACTATGTGACTTCCTAATTACATTGGCCTCAAGCATTTCGTCAATTGCCTTGTCAATAATTTTCCTATTATTCAAAGGTGTGCGGTATGGTCGTAATTTAATTGGGGGGTGATCTCCTGTCTCGATTGTCATGGTAACGGTGTCAGTTTGAGTAAGATCGGAGTCGTTTTTAGCGAAACGTTTTCGATTTTGCATTATAATTGGTAAGATCGTTTCAGCATGATCTTTGGGTACTCGTAAGTCTGTCAAAATTTCATCATCAGTCATTGGATTACCTTTAACCGAAGTATTTTGAACAGAAGCAATCTCTTGAGCCTCTAATTTTTCAATTTTGCCTATAGCACTGCCTTTCCTTAACTTAATTGTTTTATGAGTGTTATTTATAATTGCAATTGGAAATGTACGTTTGCTTTGAAATTTAACCACGGAATTAACAATTACAAGGCCTGGTTCAGAATCTAAAAATGAATTGTTTATGTTTTTAATCTCATAACATTTTTTTGTATCTATATTGGGATTGGATTTTACTTTACCATTTAATAAATACCGTGTTTGTGGTTTCAAGACAGTACATTTTTGAAGTCTCACAATTGATGCAATATGTAAATCTTCTTCCAAAGGTACATAACTGTCATCTATGCGCATACATTCTAAATCAAAATAGAGTCTTACCCCATTTTTTGATAAAAAATCCCTGCCTAAAATGATATTTCTATTTATGTTTGGGACAACATAAAATTCGTGCACTTTGTGAACTCGGCCGATTTTAAATTTTAATTGTACTGAGCCATCAACTTGTAGCGAATTACCGTTAACTGATTGTAAATGAGCGCGTTTATTTGAGAGTTTAGGTTTGTTTTGTAATAACCTAAGGGCCTTTCGACTAATTAAACAAACTTCAGCACCTGTGTCTACTAAACTTCTAAAAGAAATGTTTCCTATTTTTATCAGACATGAATTTGGATTCCCACAAATTGCTATAGTGAATGTTGACATATGTTTTCTCCTATCACCGACTTCTTTATGATAAGAGACTCCTAGTTTTTTTGATTACGTGAGGCGTAATATGGTCTCCTGCCATTTCGACATTCCCTTTGAAAATGACCCATTTTCCCACAATTCCAACATTCAATCTTTGATTTCCAATCGTTATTTGGCCTATCACTAATTTGGTTATTTTGAACTTGAAATTCTTTACCTATGGCATTTATTTCGCGTTTTCTTGATTTACAATCTTTTATGTTATGACCGGGCCGTCTACAGTATATGCAGTATTTATTTGGTCTTAAATGATCAATTTCCATAGGTTCATGCCTATCATTGATGCTAATATCATGCCTGCTATTTTGACTCGGCGCATTACCTATTCGAAGATTAAATCTAGTTCTAAGATTTTGTTCATTTGTTGCACTACGCACCGCGGCTTGAAGAGTATCTGGATTTTCTCGCATTACTTTCATTTTTAGGAAATCATGTGCCAAACCATCAATAAAGAACCCTATTAGTTGCCTTTCAATAACTATTAGGTCGCCGTTATGACCTACAAAAGCTTCTTCCGCCATCGTTAAAAGTCGTTCTGCATATATTTGAACATTTTCCCCTGGTGTCTGTTTTATTGCCCTTAATAGACAGAAAGCATGTTGTGGATCTTGTACTTCCGAAAATCTTGATTTTAATTCCCCTTTTAGTGTATCCCAGTTATCATCAGGGTTACTTTTTAGATATCTTTGTATAAAATCACTAACTGCATTTTTGCTAGACTGATAAGCTACCATTTTTAACCTTTCGCTATCTAGACCCGTAAGAACGCCGTATTTTTCAATATTTTTTATCCAATATTTGAATTGTTTCGTATCCCCGTCAAAATATGGTACTACTTGTGCTATACTCTGAGTGCCTACTACAGCCGATACATTTTGTAATTGTTCCCCTAAATTTTGAAAAATTCTACTAATATCTGGTTCTGCCATTTCTCTATGTTATCCAATAAAACCGAAATTGTCACTCACCCCTTTTTCGTTTCAGGTTCGTACTTCGCCGTTGTGTTCCACGTCAACTTTGCTCTTATCCTTGGTCAGCAGGCGCCAAACTTTTACGTGTCACGTAACGCCAACGCTCACTTAACTTTCGTGATAGTTCGTTCAGTAACCAACCAACAACTGTTCAAGTGTTCTAAGTCTTTATTGTTCAACGTTCTTTCTAAGTATAATAATCAGTATATAATAAAGTATCATACGGGCCATATGTCTAGTCCACGCCCAAAATCTAACCTAACTAAAATGAGTAACATGCGTTCATATATACTGCTGATCTCGTCCAGTTTGTGACAGGTATGCATATCTAATATCTTATTACAGACGAAGGGATGTATTCTATAGTCATGAACTGTCACGCTAATTGGTCTAATAGCCAGCGGCTATCACGAACTGTCAGCATCTAAGTATATCTACATTTGATCCCATGATGGAGTATTTGCTTTTTGATACAAATATGGAGTATTTACTTTTTGATACAAATAAATTTTGAATTCTATTATTGATTTTTGGTAATTACTTTAAAGTGTTTCATACGTAACTTTTATGTTACGTAACACTTTAAAGTTGATACGTAACGACGGTTACGTGACAGTTTCAATTTAATTCGTTGCAGCATACGCATGACTGAGCCCTGTTATTATAAATGCTGATAGGTTTGCAATTAACGAGCAGAACAAATGGTTTGAAATAACGATGTAAAATATATTTTAGTAACAAATTTCGAACATTGATTTTATCTGTTTTAATTTATTTCTTATCGTTGAAGCATACGCATGACTAAGACATGTTATTATAAATGCTGATAGGTTTGCATTTAACGAGCAGAACAAATGGTTTGAAATAACGATGTAAAATATATTTATGTGAGAAATTAAAACTGTTAAAATCCAATTAAAACATCGCTCTGGGAACGTACTTGTTAATAATGAAATAGTAGATCATATTAGAAAGAGCGCTTTTAACAACAAAACAATTCATTTAATTCGGTTAGTGAACTCGAAGACAAACGAAAGTCTGTATATTTTCGATTTTCCGTTTTTTCTCTCAACAGATCTATACTGTCATTTGCAAATATAAAATTTAAATATCTATTTAAATGTGTTCGGCATTTTAGTATAATAGACATATGGTCTCTTTAGCACAGATCGATACCTTTGATTAGTGGTGTTTATTTTGTTGAACAAAGTTTTATTTAGATTTGTATAACAATGCAAAACTAACAAATCGAGAAGTTCATCAGCTAAACAAAGCAGTCATTTCAGAAAAAACACCACCGGCATTTATTTGATTTTCTCCGATTAGTTTTAGTTTATTCCGCTTATGAAGTCATAATCATTAGCCTCACACTTCCTGTATAGTTATAGATTGTAACATTTTGTATTAATCATTAAATAAGTTGATGTTCATTTACTCCAAAGCGGTAACAATTGAACGACAAAGTCAACCAGACAAAATATTTTTTGTGGAATAAATATGTGAGTTCAGGCCCGTCGGATTTAAAAGTTGCCTTTTAATAATTGAGAAATAGATTGACATTTTTTCTCATAGACTTTCCTTGTTGTTTTTTTTCATCTTGGTTGACAGCAAACTACATTTTTCGAAAAGCGGATTGTTTTACACATTTATTGTCAAACAAAAGACAGCAAGACAAGCGAGATGATTTTTTGCTGTTTACAATTGTTATACACAGCCTCATATAGAAAAATCCTATACTAGCAATATTATTATCGGTATGAAAATTATCAGACATAAAAAAGTCTACATTGTTTTGTCAGTGAGTTTTGATTAGATTTAAAACAAGCGCGTATAAGATTAAGCAATATGTCTTTGGTGGTCCATACCATGTGACATGGCTTAACGAATACACATTCGAATAACCACAGCTTATTTAAGCTCTGAAATAAACATTTAAGTTCCTCCCTCGTTTGTTTGTCCTACAAACTTAGACATATCAAAGCATTCCAGAAGCCTTTGAGGGACATAATGCCAATAAGAAATGACTGTTATCGTTTTGAATCGTCTCCTTTGTAAGGAAAAGAAGCATTGGGTTGTTTTAAGTATTTTTATTATAAGGGCAAATGTAGCGTCAAATATTGCCTGCTGTCACATAATTCTCTTTCTTATGAAATAAACTTGTAGCATAGTCTGTGAATTTTACTAACATATTAAGATATCTGATGCACATAAAGACGGTTTTAATGTTTGGTACGCTCTCCCGTGTAGCACATCGCAGACTATCTAGTTAGGCCATAGGAGTACAAATATTTTAATGCCATGAAACACTTTTGTATCTCGATCCAGCAACGTCCAAAAATATCTTAACGAAATCCATAGGGTATATGATACATCATATGTTTGTCCTGGACCTTGTAGCAAATTGCATACACCAACCAAAATCTGTCATTAGGCCACACAATATCGTTCGTCGAATTCACGATAATGCTTCTCTTTTCATTTTTTAAACGGCCACTCCTATATTCGCAAAATGTAGTTGACAAATGTTGATACTTTGTATACCTAAACAGCTTTTGTGCTTAAGAAAGATTGCATCAATACACACAATTATTTGATATGCTTTACTCAGTCTTTGTTTGGATTATTTCATATTTGTTTCGCTGCATAACTTATATACGGTATGCATTGTAAAATGTATGTGTATATTTTATTCAATATTTCGTTGTTTAATGATCTAGTTTCATTGTAGGTGACCTAGATTCATTAAAGTAAACTTTGTTTTGTCCATGTGATATTTGTAGAATGTAATAATCAGGATTGTTTAAAATATGTTCGAATTTTCTATTTAATCCATGTAAAATATTTTTTGAATGCTCAAGATGTTTGAAGATTTGAGAATAGGCTTTTTGTAACAAGTTCTGGAACTTTCTGCAAACTTCTCTGATCTTTGGTCTTAGGGTAAAATTACATTTGTTTCTATTAAAGTTTGACCTATGCTTGATATTGTAGGATTTAATTGCATAATCATGTAAGGATAATCTTTTGTGGAAATTATACTGAAAATATTCATATAGTTGTTCGACAGTCCCTGCCTATAAAATTACGAGTACATGCAAGAATCAGTAGAGCTATTTGATTTTGGACATTATTCTTTATTCTAGGTATTCAATTATGCGAACTATTTATTTGTTTGCCAGAACTGTAATTACTGGTGATTAACTGTTCGTTAATGAAATGTGTCCGTGTCGTTTAAGTTTGTTGCTGGTTTCACCGTGTTTGGTGGTCGTAACAGACTTTTAATTTAGATCTCCTTTGTGTGGTTAGTTGTCACGGCTGGAGCCTCAGTTTTAAATGAAACTTTTTATAATGCCGAAAGGTTTGCAGACATCAGCTTGAATGTCCGATGCTTGAATGAACAGTTTACAAAATATGTGTTCTACAAGGTAATATCGGGTCCTTTATTCTGGATATGTCCATTGACATACACTATTACGCAGTGGAGTCGTTGCGCAGTTCAAACGCTGTCATCAGTTACTAATAGTAGTGACATAAACATCAAAAGCCAAACGTTGACCGGCACATGCTTCTCAACTAGGCATCCTGGGTTCGATTCCAGGCCAGGGCGCATGCGAGTTTAGTTTGTGGTGACTAAGCCGGGCAAGGAAAATGTTCAGTATTTTTACTAATATAAGCCAACAGTTTATTACTTTCTTTAGAGCCTATTAGCTTCGGTTCCATGACGGAGGGGCTGCTTGTCATAATCGACGTGCCACGTTCACCCTTGAACTAAATGCAACTTATATATGTTCCCAATCAGAAAGGGACAGTGATTGTGTATGGTATTATTATCGAATATTACTACTGTTTGCGAATTAGACATGCAAGGCCGTTTTAAACCAAAAAGACGGTCAATTTGAATCGTCCCTAGTTTTACGAGTGTAATTCAAAATTATGGTTTTATGGATCAGAAAAGATTAAAACCACATTTAAAAACCGTAAATTTATGGATGATTTGCAGGGATAACAGTCCGCGTGTTCAGTAGTTTTTTCAACGTGATACGAAAAGATATATACGCTAAATCGTTGCAGGCGGTTTTGTAATAGTGTAATGTTAATCAACAGGTTTCAATTATTTTAATGGTTTTGGGCTGTATAACTGCCGCGACGTTCAATGCATAGAAACTGAAAATATATGATCAACATTAGTTCCCTTTGCACACCTGAGAACAAATGCACTACTTGTTCTGAACATGAGAAATAATATCACCAATTATTTTGCTTCAATTTAACTCTACAGTATTTTTCCCTACGTGATACGTAAAACTATTCGCCAAATTGTTCATGGCGACACTCGGTTTCTTCGATGTTGCACTGGATTCAAGATTAACGTCATAGGTTAGAGCAGAGTTAAAGCCATCGTCACTCAATTCTTCCACATTGAAATTTGCAAACTGCCGTAGCCTTTTGCCAACAAATGCACTTGTTTAGGTCTTAACACGACCAATACTATTCTTAAAAATTACAGGCTTTCTCTTCTAGCTTCAATTCACTTTTTATCGTTGCGGCATACGCTTGACTGAGCCCTGTTATTATAAACGCCGATATGTATGCATGTAACGAGCGGAACAAATGGTTTGAAATTACGATGTAAATTATATTTATGTACGACATGCAGACTGTTAAAATCGAATTATAACATGTCGTGCCCGCAATTTGAAGTTAACGTATTATCGCTCTGAGACCGTACTGGTTAATGATGAAGTAGTAGACCATATTAGAAGATGATCAATTTGCAACTATGAAATAGTTAAATGTGTTCGGCATCTCTTATTACAATGGAAAATAGTGTCTTTAAAGCTGCACTCTCACAGATTGAACGTTTTGACAACTTTTTTAATTTTTGTCTTGTTTTGCGAAAATCCATGGACACCAGTTATATACGACTGCTGACAAAAAATAAGATCGAAGATTTTTATATTTAAGTTCAAAAATTGATATTTTATGCATATTCCTTAAACCGTCAGTAACGGTTTAAGCCAAAAAACATTAATTTTCGAACGGAAATATGAAAATCTGCAATCTGATCTTTTGTCAGCAATTTTATATCATTTCGCAGATATATACGCAAAAATTTGCTCTTTCCAAGACAAAAAATAAAAAAAGTTGTAAAAATGGTAAATCTGTGAGAGTGCAGCTTCAACACTGATCGATAACTTTAATAAGTTGTGTTTATTATTTCAAACAAACTTTTATATGGATTTGTATGACAATGCAAGAAAGTAACTTTTTATGATGTCGTAACCATTGACCTTTCCACATTCTGTATGGTATAGGATCGTTACATTTGGTATTAATCGTTTAAAGAAATTCATGTTCATTTATTCCATTATAGTAAAATAAAAAAAAATAACGACGCAGTCAGCAAGACAAAAGATTTTGTTGGAATAAAAATGAAGGTTTGGATTCAAAAGCTATTTTTCTTAATATTTGAGTTATAGATTGACTTTTCTATATATAATATAATATAGAATATAATTCTGATCAACAGCAAATTATCAAAATAGTGTTGTTGTCCGGGAGACAACAAAAAGATGAGCGAGAAGAAAATTTGCTGTAAACAATTAGTATGCACAGTCTCATATAGAAATTAGCCCTTCAATAGCAAAATAATAATCGGTTTAAAAATTATCAGTGCCATTTAAAAAGGTATATCATCTTTAGTCGGTGAGTGTTGGTTTAATTTGAATCAAGCCTGTTAAGCAATATTGTTTGGTTGGATAATGACCGTTTGACTTGATTTCACGAATTAACCGCAGCTTAAAAGGCTCTGAAATAACCATTAATTTTAAGTTTCTCCCTCATTCGTTTTGCCTACGAATTGAGACATATTGAAACCTTCCAGAAGCCTATGAGGGACATAATCCAATACGAAATGATTGTTATCGTTTTGAGTGTTCTCCCTTATATATTTACCGATGTCTAGACTAAAACTTATCTCATACACTATCATTTGAAGCATATACAATTAGCTCTTTAATGTTTGTTGTTCTTTTGTATACCCTGCAGCATTGTATAGCACGTGCTTATATTGTCCACATGCTATCTTTTGGCTATTATTATTTTTATTGATTTAATTGGTTAATAGTTTTCCTTGAAAACATATTGACCAACCAATTAGAAGCTTTTGATAACCGAAAAGCATTTTATGGTGTCAATGACAACACTGTCTAGATTCATATTTGTTTATATGTATATACGAGCAGGCAAGACTTTGAGATGCATGGAATTGCTCGAAATATTATTCTTACGACAGAAGTAATCATTTATACTTGACAATAACAAACACTGTTTCATATAATAAGATTGAAAAACTAATAGTTAGTGCAAAAGAAACAGTTAAATAGCTAGGGTAGTGTTTCTTAATTTCATTGCACCTTTAACATATTTAGACGCTTAAAACAGCATTCTCGTTGCAGTTGATATTAAGAACGACCTTAACCTATTTATAGAAGGCCATGATGTATTACCTACATAGTTAGATATTAGTTCACTGATGAGTGAATAACACAACATAAGGCGATGCTCTACCATATTTGAAGAACAATATCTACTTTGCAATACCTTTATATCTGCCTGTTATTATTTCAAAAAGAAGAATTCCAGTCGTGTTTAAATTAATCACGTTTTCTTCATTTAAACATCGTAAGATCAGTCATATACAAATCAAAGTAAGCTTTATATTCATGAAGCAGTATGGAATTAAAGCGAAGAAATAATAGAGCTAGTTTTGTTATATCGATCACTGTACCGGCTAAAAAAAATTATAGTTATTTTAGAGCGTCTTAGAATTTCAGATATTTCAGTGACTAAAGTCTTAAAGTTCCTAAAGAAAGATAAAGCCAAAAGATCCTGAGCTACTTTGTCTGCTCCTTTATATATTACCAGTTGCATAACAGACCCAAAGTCAGCCGATCAAAAAGTTATGTTCTCTCAAGAGTTTCTTGGGGTAGTTTACATAATATTTGGGGTAACTTACATAATTTGGGGTAACTTACATAATTTGGGGTAACTTACATAATTTGGGGTAACTTACATAATAGTTGGGGTCCCTTGCATAATAGTTAGGGTAACTCTTGTGTAATAGTTTGGGTCTCTTATATAATAGTTAAGGTCCCTAAAATATGTACTTATGTAATAGTTTGGGTTTCTTGAGTACCTTTGGTCACTGAGTGCATTCATACTTATTTACAAATATTCATTCTATTTCTACAAAACTGGGAAGGATAAGAGTGGCAAGAAGTAAAGTAAACATTTCAGCTACTATACTAAGGAGCTTATTTTGAGTATACAAATCTCATTAAGATGACACCATATGTGCAAAGAATACCAACAAGTAAAGCAAAAACTTACTTTGAGTAATTAACTATGTTTTTATTGATAATTATGCAGTACTTTTAAAATTGTTACACTAATACGCATGGCTCATACTCATCCTGAGACAGTTCTAGCTTTCCATTTCATGTCAACTATTACAGGATGCATAATTTTTATTTTTATATATTATTTTTATTCCTTCTTAAATAAATGAAGATACCAAATCTTCCCTTTTGTCCGCTTAATTTCTATTATTTTTCCTTTTCTTAATAATCAGGTTAAAAGTAAAAGTTTGTAGCTTTTTACTTGTTTTCTTATATAATTTATGTAGGATGTTCGCTGTTGCATCTTTTAACGATTGCATACCAAATATATCATATTGAATATATTAAGTAGTATATTTAGTTATATATCACGCCTCCAACATAAATGACGCAACGCCATTGGTCCAGGACTGGTCACGTGGTGACCCCATATTTTTCCATATTGGTTCACCAAATTTATATCGTACCAAAATGGCGTCTATTTTCCGATTCCGATGAATAAATGAAACATTTAAACATGTAAACAGGTTGTCGACGTAATATATACGTTACGGAGTTAGTAAGTGACCCGATATGGGATATACGGGGTGCAGGAAACCATATATGGTTTCATTTTCCCCGTATTTCCCATATTGGGTCACCTACTAACCCCGTAACTTATAATATTGATATAGATATGCTGTAAAATCTGATGGGTTTAAAGCTTCCAATGTCTCTTTTATCTCCCACCTCAGATAAGTAGATCCAATAATTTAGCTATGCTAGAAATTCTTATCTTGCCCACGGGCGAAGATAAAATGCCCGTATGGAACTTCTTTTTAATGGTATCCACATTGTAATTACCTCCCTTGTTAAAGACTGTCGTCTGTAGCATTATGAAAACATTTTTGTGGTAATATTTAGAACGCTAATTAATTATTTCTCCCTTCAAATGTCACCATAAAACAGTTATCACGCACCTTTCATGAAATAATACTTCAGTACTATTTAAAGATCGATTTGACTAATAACATCATCTGAATCGCTACGCGCATATCCATGACAACCACAAATTATCGCATATTCATGCGCACTTATTTTTACTAAGCACAAAAGAGTTCCAGCAAAAAATACATTTTTACTTAATTTTGTTTAACTGAGGTGGGAGAAAAAGCATCTACCATAGCCGCTCGGTAAACCTCTTTCCCTACGCACAGGTCGGGATGAACCTATCTTACACCCGCGGCCATGGAAGATACTTATAATCTCGTTATAAGTAGTTATGTGTTTTATGTAAATGACTTTTATATGTTTTGTCCATGTACAAAAATGAGACGGAAATAAACGAATGAATACCTTTTAGTTTATGGTCTGCTCAATTTCTTTATTTACTTGTATAATAAAAGACAATCGATGTGGTAAACACTGCCATATTAAACTGACATAATACCATTACTTGAGTATACTGTTGTAGAATTTGTACATCAATACGCTTTTAATATTCTATAAAAAGTGTATATGAAATTCAATTCATAATTTGTTTTCGTTGTTTATTTCCGTTTGATTTTCTTAAGAAATGGTTCTTTAATATATAAATGTACAGATACGAATTTAATTTGCGTTTAGATAGTGTTAGTAAATTTGATGAATATATTTAAATATTATTAAACTATAAACCAGTGGTTGTGGCAGCGGATCAGAAGTACAGGATTTAGGTTCTTCATATTGCCTTAAGTAAGTACAGATAAAGAGTTTCTTCTATATACTTTATAGTTTCTCGCCTGCATCGCGGCTTATTAGCGCACTGAGTTTCTATTTCTTATATGAACCAACGTATCGGGATTCAGCCATCATGTTAGTTTAAACTTATTTAATTTTACAACGATTGTGAAACAAGCTATTGCAACTTATATTTATGACTCTAGTTAGCACGATGTTGCGCGAGAGTGTGGTCTTGAGTTGTGGGGGAAACCGGAGTACCCGGAGAAAACCCACTTGTCCGGCTTGGTGACCACTAACCAAACTCACATGCGCCAAAGCCGGGATGCCTTGGTGAGAGGCGGATGCGCTAACATCTGCCCTAACCGGAAAACCATGATGTTATCATAAGTTTTGTAGTTATTCACCCGACTTTCAACGCTTAACAATATCTGTATTAAAAAAGAAATGAACTTATTCCTGTATTGAAATAGATTCGTGTAATTTGTACAAAAATATTCTGTAGAAATATGTACTGAATTGATAAAAACTAAATACAATTTCCTATTTCATATAACTCATTTCATCATGCTAATTAAGAGGTTTTGAAAAAAACGTATTTTGTCATTATCTTAAAAACAATACCAGTTAAATATTAACAGCTATAAAGATTAGGATTATGGGAGCTTTAAATGAGACTTTATATCATATATAATATGACTGTGTCACACAAATAGTTATTTAAAGGTTAAGTTCATACTCGCATATGAACCAAAATCGTGCTCCACAGTCAATGTCGTTCCACTGAAGCTGTATTCCTATCCATCCATTGACACAGTCGTCATTGTCCGCATAATTATCTGGTTGACCCTTTTGCCAGTCTGTGAACTCAACTGGGCTTCCGTCAGATAATTTGTATACCCCTTCCACATCAAAGTCCTGCACAGACATCCACACGCCGTTAATTGTATCTAAAACAACAATTGTTAACATAATATTAGTATTTCCAACAATTTACAAAGTATGAAAATTACTTTGATCGTTAAACCATTTTTTTATTGCAATTCATCTTTCAATGTTCTTGCTATTGTAGCACACGCCCACTGTATTCAATTCTCAATTGTAGACATACGCAAACCATAATTATCTTTAAGAATAGCTTAATTTTTGATAAACATTATTTCATTACAATATCTACCACTATTAAATATTTCTATAAAGATAAGGATTAGGGATCAAGCCTATGAACCATGTACTTGGTTTACAGCATGACCATGTTATTGATTTACTGGCGTAGGTCACAAATCCGAACACATTTTGAGGTTTATCTTTGAGAGTTTTTGTTGATGTAAGTTAAAATTGCGTATGAAACATCTTTTGTTAATGTGACAACATCTGTCAAAGTACAGATTCACGATCTCATCAATTTTATGTCGAAAATCGTTCATTTTATAGACAGTAAATCACCCTTAAATTTATGCTATGGAGGGCACAAATACCGAACACTTGAAAAGCGAAAATACATTGTCATACAATCATAATTAATAAGTTTGCTATATTTAATAAACACTTAGCTGCAAATTATTTATTGTTTCCGATGTTTTTCAAAACATGCAATTCAAATGTAAAGCGTGATTTCTTTTTATAAATATTTTGAATGTAGGTCAACATAACTGCAAAACCTAAAGTTGCGCGTACGTCCTCTGACGTCATTCCCCGTGTTCTACATTTTGATCTTTGAGCATTGAATGGCATTTGTTTAGAGAAAATGCACTCAACAAAACAAGATAAAACTCCGCAAGTGTGACCAAGGCAAGCCTTTGTATTGATCTAGGTCATCGAATAATCGATCACGGTAAACAAACATGTGTTTTAGCTGGTGTTCGGGGGTTGTGCCCTGTTCGGAAATGTACCGTCAACCAGTATCCATTATGTAAGAATACATTTTATTTATAAAATGCTTTCCTATATTGTAATGTTAGGAATTTGTATTTAAATATCTATGTCATTGTTTATAATAATTAAGGTTTATAGGAACAAAAAGGAGGCACATGTTTAGTATAATCCTATAGTCTGCTCGAACCGTAAGAAAATCACATGTTCATAGGAATACTTGAGTCTTATAACAACAATAAGACTTCTTGAAATAATATGGAATGGTTAGAACAGGATGGAAGCAAATGCTCAAAACTTTTGTCTTATTAGAACAATAAAGAAACACATTTTCATTATTATACTGAAGGCGTATTAGAACAAGGAGAGAGGCACATATTCATTAATGTGGTCTTATTAGAACAAGAAGGACAACACATAATCATTGTTAAACTTAAGACTTAAGAAGAAGAAAATCACATATTTATTTTTATAATGTAAGATTATTAAAAGAAGAAGGACATAACAAAGAGCATACCAACATCGCTGTTGTATTGTTCGTAGAAGTATGTTTTAATTGCCTCCCACTCTGCAGCGTTGTTAACATCGAATATATGACCATTGTCCCAACTAGCACATGACCACTGAAGCACACAAATCATCACAATGATACATTCCAAAAATGTGATCAAAACTTTGTAATAACAGTCTTAAATTGGGTAAGCAACTCGAGTAACACAGGTTTAGAAGTGAACAAGTCGAGTAAGACTATTATGAATTCGCTTATTCGATTACTGCAATCACCACTCAATTTGATTATGGTTGACTAGTAAGATAATTTAAGTGAACTTTAACATGAGAACAGTAAATTGCAAATAACATCCTTAAACCTGTCAAAGAGAGCTATATAGATGTGTCACCTCCTATGCCTAATAATCAACCCGGGTAACAAGAGTAGTTAACCCGAAAAAAATCATGTTTAAAAAGGAACACAAAATAATTGAATGGTTAATGTTACAAAAATTATGTGGTTTTAGCTTTATGTTGTATGATCCCAGGAGGGTAATCTAGGATTTCCAAGAAATACTCTGGAATTGACATACACAATAGCGGCATAACCCCTGCGGTCCTTAACACTTTATATGCAAAGTCGTGAGTGTAAACAGTTTCTTTCCGCTTCTCTATAGAAATACACTTGTTCATATAAGACGTGCTCTCTGCTTTAAGAAGCGCGTCGTCATGCAACCAATATGATACGACGGAACATTTCTTAAACGAATGATATAAATTTCCGTGTTCTTGTTTTCTAATTTCTAAACATGATGAATAATAATTAATACCTTGTAAAACATAAGTATTATACGCATGTGTTTCGTGTGTAAATTCTGTATGAGCGAAGGAGGGCACGGATGCAAGTGTTTGAAAACACGTGAGCATTTGATCAATCCTTAAATAAATAGAAGGAGAATACTTGAATATGTAAGCATGATAACATTTTTTTCTCACTCACCATGCATTTATATAAGCTTTGATAGTATTGAAATATATTTATCAAGTTAACAAAATACTAGTTTAGGTGTTTTTGTAATAATTAGAAAGGACCGTTTTGAGTGTCTTTAAGTGCATTCTGGTCAACACATGTTAGGTGCATTTTTAATTACAGATCCCGTTTAAAGATGGCGTCATTACACACACTCACACAAACATTTTTGTCGGGTCCGACATCGTCCAGTGTTACATAATATATCCTTAAGACAAAATCTTACATAAATTTATATTGTTAAATTCAAAAGCGGAACTGTGACATTGGGCACAGTTCGTTAATATATATATATTCTTTTATGCCGTTTAAGATTGTGCTTTTGCAATCACCAATAAAACACATAATTCATCAATGGAAAAAAATAATTTACAGATAACTAAGTCTGAAGCAGAAGATAACAAACACCAAATCAACCCTAAAAATCATTTTTCAATCAAGCCAGAATTCAAGTGTTATGCTGCAATTTTTTTTTTTTTATCTTTGGTTGTTTTTCGGATATCCAAAAGCACTTTGCTTTCATATGTTTCGCTGACAGTGTATGGTCGGTTGGTATATCATGTAGATGGAAAGCAAGAAAGGCCATTGCTTTTTGGCACCTCCACTTAAGTTGGGCTTCCCTAATGAAACGAGAATTTGGTTTGTAACACGGGGCGGGGCATAGGAGCGGTTATATTAAAATTGTTTTTCATGGTTTGATGCCATGTTTTACCTTTTCCCTTGAAATGCCCATTGTAACTTACCTCTGCTGCATTTTTGTCTACTTTATCTTTCTCGAGCAGGTAACAAGATCCTCCATAGTACATCCAACCACTGGGACAATATTTCGTACAGGAGAAACTTCCTTGAGTGCCGACACATTCCTCGTCAGACTGACACGGAGAAGACAGACACTCGTTTTCTTCTGCAATAATGAACGAGACTCGTTCACAGAATTTACGTTTAGGATTTTGAATTTTTTGGCTGAGCTTATGGGACAAATGAATTGATGAGCATCTTTACTCTCAACTGGTATGTCGGGTGCCTGGCAGGAAGGCAATCGGTTCCAATTTATTTAACCAGCTGCTGGGTCAGCAACCGAGCATATCAAAACAGGCCTCGTTTGGTGCTCGTCCTTTCAACCTCAGAGTTACTTTGTTATATAATGACTGAACACACATTTACCATTAAAATAACAATTACGTACGTAACTTTGCTATATTCGGAAATGTAAATCAACAAATAAATACTCCTGATATCAATTGAATTTTACATTCAATACGATATTTGTTTAACTACTTGGTAAAAAATGATATATAACTCGCCAAGATTCGTGTTAATCAATTTTAGAAAACTCGTTTAATTAATTCCTTACAGATTTACCACTAATGTGATATAATCTTTAAAGTACATAGAAGACAGATTATATTAATATATAAACAATTTAATTAAGCACCTTTATGCTTGTTATGTCATTTTAACATCGCAAGTTAATATTTCTTACGACGTACCACCAGCAGAGTTGAACACGATCTTATTGCACCAGATGGACTACGGAAAAGCGTACTTTGAGATACTTATTCTTGCAGGTTTATGATCTTTATGTAATAATGTTGTAATATTCACTTATTTTATATGATTTTCTTAAGATTTCACTGCACATCTAAAATAATTGTTGAAATATTGTTATGCTTCGTTTTGACCTCAGTTCAATTTGGGAGGAAGATTTGTTATTGGTCCCAGGTTGAAACCATACAAATAGGAGGAGTACGGAAAAAGGTACCTTGAGATAAGTATTTCTTGCAGGTTTATGGTACTATCTAAAGGTAAGAATGTTATAAGATTTTTCTTATTTCATAGGATTTTCTGTAGATTTTACTGCACATGTTAAATAATTGTTTAAATTTTGTTTTATGTTCCGTGTTGATCTCAGTTGCATCCTTACACATTAGGGAAGCATAAACTATAACTTAAAGCGATATTCGTATTCGAAATTCATTTTAAGATATTTCAATAGTTCAAGTGTTTAATTCTCTTTTGACACTTTCACCGTATTTGGTTTGTAAACTAAAAAGTGTAATGTACACACAATATAGCTCCGCAGACACCATAAACCGTTTAACGTGTCTGTGATCGTTTACGCACAACAGTCAAACTATAACGGGCGGTATTTAGCGTATGTCTTCCTTCTGTTTACGACAAGGTTGCAATTTACATCTCACATACGAAAAGAAAGCTTTGCTGCATGTATGCGTATTATTCATTTTTTAAAAATGCTGGCATTCCTTGGTCACAATGCATTTCCGTCAACTCACGTACACTAGTGAATGAGAAACAGACATTCGCTAAGTTCAGATTTCAGCGGACCCACACGGATCGGAAATGCATTGATCACAAACTGATTCTGTTTCGGGTCAATTTCATGTTTATTAATCTTCCCTTATTGACAAATCAAACTATTTTTACTCGTTTTTGTAAAGAAATTGGTAGCCTACCTTGTTCACAAAGTGGCCCCGTCCATCCAGTTTCACAGTCACACCAGTAGCTGTCAACCGTAGCTACACATGTGCCATGCGATCCACACGGAGTGCTCATGCAGGGATCAATGACAGGTATGCTTTCTGTAAATGCAAAGACGTTTTATTCGCATCGTGTAAACAGATGCACTATTCTCGATTTTTTACATCCAGACCCAGATTGCGACATGCATAATCTTTTTATGAAATCCTGCCTCGGTCTGGAAAAAATGTGTGGATTTTTTTTAAGATCGTATTATCGTCCGATAGACTCCACGCGTACTCTAACCAACCCAACTGTGTTTATTTCCCCGATAGTGACACCACTTACGGAACTCATTAATTTTATTTACACCAATAGCTCATTATTTCTTACCAGAATTGTTAGTAAAATACGTAATTTCATTTATGAAAACCTAACTGTAATCCTTTCTCACCCATGCTGTAAATAGAAAGACCCGACCGATTTCATATAAACAACATATGATAACACTTTTCATATACGGTAAGCACTGTTTCATGTGCCAACTAATCTAGTTAAGATGTCAATTGGGAAATCATTATAAGTTAAGATCGGATGTAATACTTTACTATTGTATATACCCGTTGTCATTCAGTACGTTTTCTGTCCCATCTCTTAAAACGCGCGAAATAATACTTTTTTGACGTAACACCAGCAGAGTGGAACTCGACCTTATTGTACCAGGAGGAGTACGGAAAAAGGTACCTTGAGATAAGTATTTCTTGCAGGTTTATGGTACTATCTAAAGGTAAGAATGTTATAAGATTGTTCTTATTTCATAGGATTTTCTTAAGATTTTACTGCACATGTTAAATAATTGTTTAAATTTTGTTTTATGTTCCGTGTTGATCTCAGTTGCATCCTTACACATTAGGGAAGCATAAACTATAACTTTAAGCGATATTCGTATTCGAAATTCATTTTAAGATATTTCAATAGTTCAAGTGTTTAATTCTCTTTTGACACTTTCACCGTATTTGGTTTGTAAACTAAAAAGTGTAATGTACACACAATATAGCTCCGCAGACACCATAAACCGTTTAACGTGTCTGTGATCGTTTACGCACAACAGTCAAACTATAACGGGCGGTATTTAGCCTATGTCTTCCTTCTGTTTACGACAAGGTTACAATTTGCATCTCACATACGAAAAGAACGCTTTGCTGCATGTATGCGTATTATTCATTTTTTAAAAATGCTGGCATTCCTTGGTCACAATGCATTTCCGTCAACTCACGTACACTAGTGAATGAGAAACAGACATTCGCTAAGTTCAGATTTCAGCGGACACACACGGATCGGAAATGCATTGATCACAAACTGATTCTGTTTCGGGTCAATTTCATGTTTATTAATCTTCCCTTATTGACAAATCAAACTATGTTTACTCGTTTTTGTAAAGAAATTGGTAGCCTACCTTGTTCACAAAGTGGCCCCGTCCATCCAGTTTCACAGTCACACCAGTAGCTGTCAACCGTAGCTACACATGTGCCATGCGATCCACACGGAGTGCTCATGCAGGGATCAATGACAGGTATGCTTTCTGTAAATGCAAAGACGTTTTATTCGCATCGTGTAAACAGATGCACTATTCTCGATTTTTTACATCCAGACCCAGATTGCGACATGCATAATCTTTTTGTGAAATCCTGCCTCGGTCTGGAAAAATGTGTGGATTTTTTTTAAGATCGTATTATCGTCCGATAGACTCCACGCGTACTCTAACCAACCCAACTGTGTTTATTTCCCCGATAGTGACACCACTTACGCAACTCATTAATTTTATTTACACCAATAGCTCATTATTTCTTACCAGAATTGTTAGTAAAATACGTAATTTCATTTATGAAAACCTAACTGTAATCCTTTCTCACCCATACTGTAAATAGAAAGACCCGACCGATTTCATATAAACAACATATGATAACACTTTTCATATACGGTAAGCACTGTTTCATGTGCCAACTAATCTAGTTAAGATGTCAATTGGGAAATCATTATAAGTTAAGATCGGATGTAATACTTTACTATTGTATATACCCGTTGTCATTCAGTACGTTTTCTGTCCCATCTCTTAAAACGCGCGAAATAATACTTTTTTGACGTAACACCAGCAGAGTGGAACTCGACCTTATTGTACCAGGAGGAGTACGGAAAAAGGTAGTACCTTGAGATAAGTATTTCTTGCAGGTTTATGGTACTATCTAAAGGTAAGAATGATATAAGATTTTTCTTATTTCATAGGATTTTCTTAAGATTTTACTGCACATGTTAAATAATTGTTTAAATTTTGTTTTATGTTCCGTGTTGATCTCAGTTGCATCCTTACACATTAGGGAAGCATAAACTATAACTTTAAGCGATATTCGTATTCGAAATTCATTTTAAGATATTTCAATAGTTCAAGTGTTTAATTCTCTTTTGACACTTTCACCGTATTTGGTTTGTAAACTAAAAAGTGTAATGTACACACAATATAGCTCCGCAGACACCATAAACCGTTTAACGTGTCTGTGATCGTTTACGCACAACAGTCAAACTATAACGGGCGGTATTTAGCCTATGTCTTCCTTCTGTTTACGACAAGGTTACAATTTGCATCTCACATACGAAAAGAACGCTTTGCTGCATGTATGCGTATTATTCATTTTTTAAAAATGCTGGCATTCCTTGGTCACAATGCATTTCCGTCAACTCACGTACACTAGTGAATGAGAAACAGACATTCGCTAAGTTCAGATTTCAGCGGACACACACGGATCGGAAATGCATTGATCACAAACTGATTCTGTTTCGGGTCAATTTCATGTTTATTAATCTTCCCTTATTGACAAATCAAACTATGTTTACTCGTTTTTGTAAAGAAATTGGTAGCCTACCTTGTTCACAAAGTGGCCCCGTCCATCCAGTTTCACAGTCACACCAGTAGCTGTCAACCGTAGCTACACATGTGCCATGCGATCCACACGGAGTGCTCATGCAGGGATCAATGACAGGTATGCTTTCTGTAAATGCAAAGACGTTTTATTCGCATCGTGTAAACAGATGCACTATTCTCGATTTTTTACATCCAGACCCAGATTGCGACATGCATAATCTTTTTGTGAAATCCTGCCTCGGTCTGGAAAAATGTGTGGATTTTTTTTTAAGATCGTATTATCGTCCGATAGACTCCACGCGTACTCTAACCAACCCAACTGTGTTTATTTCCCCGATAGTGACACCACTTACGCAACTCATTAATTTTATTTACACCAATAGCTCATTATTTCTTACCAGAATTGTTAGTAAAATACGTAATTTCATTTATGAAAACCTAACTGTAATCCTTTCTCACCCATACTGTAAATAGAAAGACCCGACCGATTTCATATAAACAACATATGATAACACTTTTCATATACGGTAAGCACTGTTTCATGTGCCAACTAGTCTAGTTAAGATGTCAATTGGGAAATCATTATAAGTTAAGATCGGATGTAATACTTTACTATTGTATATACCCGTTGTCATTCAGTACGTTTTCTGTCCCATCTCTTAAAACGCGCGAAATAATACTTTTTTGACGTAACACCAGCAGAGTGGAACTCGACCTTATTGTACCAGGAGGAGTACGGAAAAAGGTAGTACCTTGAGATAAGTATTTCTTGCAGGTTTATGGTACTATCTAAAGGTAAGAATGATATAAGATTTTTCTTATTTCATAGGATTTTCTGTAGATTTTACTGCACATGTTAAATAATTGTTTAAATTTTGTTTTATGTTCCGTGTTGATCTCAGTTGCATCCTTACACATTAGGGAAGCATAAACTATAACTTTAAGCGATATTCGTATTCGAAATTCATTTTAAGATATTTCAATAGTTCAAGTGTTTAATTCTCTTTTGACACTTTCACCGTATTTGGTTTGTAAACTAAAAAGTGTAATGTACACACAATATAGCTCCGCAGACACCATAAACCGTTTAACGTGTCTGTGATCGTTTACGCACAACAGTCAAACTATAACGGGCGGTATTTAGCCTATGTCTTCCTTCTGTTTACGACAAGGTTACAATTTGCATCTCACATACGAAAAGAACGCTTTGCTGCATGTATGCGTATTATTCATTTTTTAAAAATGCTGGCATTCCTTGGTCACAATGCATTTCCGTCAACTCACGTACACTAGTGAATGAGAAACAGACATTCGCTAAGTTCAGATTTCAGCGGACCCACACGGATCGGAAATGCATTGATCACAAACTGATTCTGTTTCGGGTCAATTTCATGTTTATTATTCTTCCCTTATTGACAAATCAAACTATGTTTACTCGTTTTTGTAAAGAAATTGGTAGTCTACCTTGTTCACAAAGTGGCCCCGTCCATCCAGTTTCACAGTCACACCAGTAGCTGTCAACCGTAGCTACACATGTGCCATGCGATCCACACGGAGTGCTCATGCAGGGATCAATGTTTTCTGTAAAATCAAAGACGTTTTATTCGCATCGTGTACACAGATACATTAATCTTGGTTTGTTACATCCAGTCCTGGATTGCAAAATCCAGCGTCAGTTTGTGTTATTCTGCCTAAGGCGGGGAAAATGTTTCGATGTTTATTTTGATATCTTGCTATTTTATTGTTTGCCTTGCCGATTTTCTTTGTTATCTGTAAGTTATAAGAGATTGAAGTTAGTAATATACAGGCGTAAGATAAGAATGCCACTGCATTAAATACATTCCTTTACAGTAGAAGTTCGGTTGAGGTACGTTTTTTACATACACGCTGGTGATTTGTTAAGAGCTCATTCGATACCAAAGTATATTCAAAATCGCTGTGCATTATTGTTCATTTGTGCCTTAGGAAAACAATGCAATATGTTTTAAGTGCATTCCAAACATTGTAAACATGAGTTTATATTTACTTTTAAATATTACCTCTTTTTAGTCAATGTTGTCAAATGAACATCATAATGGCCTGTATTATGTATGCCTCTAATCATTTGATTTTTAAATTTCAACTATTGGACATGTCCTTGAAGTTTTTATTTTATTACTGTCAATAACGCTAAACAACAATATAAAAAAAAACAATATCTGCCATTTAAAGATTCAACATAAAAACTACACTTTGAAGTTTCTTAATTACATGGCTAGTTAGTGTTTTCTGTTAAAGTTTAATGGTCAGTTGCTGAGCTGTTTCTTAACCAATCAATGTTTATACGATCCGGTTGGACATCAGTGCGTGTATACCATGTGATGAATTACGTCATATATGCTACATCGGAAGACAACATTTTACTTAAATGAAACAAAGGGCAGTCTATGCCGCTTTAAGAGCCCCGCCTTCGTTTTAATACCGGAGTTTGATAAGGTAATTAGTTTCATCAAACACTTCGACAAACTTGTTTTCAAAATAATGTTTTGACAGTTCTCCGTCAGACGGCCGTTTTGTGAAAAGGTTTGTCGAAGTGTTTTAAGAAACAAAACTCTCAATCAAACACTAGTAAAAGACCGAAGGCGGGGCTCCGTAAGCGGCGTAAACTGCAATGTTTCATTTCAAATTGGTGAGGAAATAGCGAAGTTATCTTTGTTTAAAGTCTTCATTCGAAGCAAAATATTGCACTCCCACGTAGCATTTATGATGTAATTTATCACGTGGTATTTATAAACTGACATTGGTTGGATAAAAACCAAATGAGCAACTTTCCATGAGATCCTATGTTGAGAAAAACGGTATGCATACATATGTCATTATAAGAATGAATGTTGGTATTGCTTACCATTGTATGTTTTATGACCATTGTAAATATATACAATTACATTGTATTTTTCTAGTAAAGATGACATCACGTGTGTTATGTTAGCGATTTTCTTCATTTGCCTCGGTCAGTATGTTTTTTACCGCAGGGTTATAGCACATGCATGCAATGAATTGAATTATAATGTATTCAAAAAGTATATACCAACCAGGATTACAAGAGAAGTTAGTCTCAGACCACTGTCCATCTGGCTGACAGACTGCGGTATCTGTTGTCACAGTGGACATACTAGTACCCTCTGAACACGTGAACTTGACTCGCATGCCTATGTTGAACATGTTTCCTGATATTGAAGCGTTGTCAGGCATGCTCGGCAAACCGCAGTCTGCAAAGACAAGTGAAACTTCATGTACGCATATCAAATACTTCGAGGTTGTCGTGGTAAAGGTGGAATATTTATAATGCGGTATGGTTAAAGGCAAAAAAACACCATTTATGAAAATTTAAGATTTGCATGTCTGAACCTAAACTTTAGACTGCTTGTTTACAAGGACCCAGTGCTGTATTTTTCAGCTTGAGTCTTCATCATTTATAAGGACATTCGAGCTAAAATGGATTAGTATAAAGCAAAATCAGATACATCATGTACTTTATACAGTCGGAAATAATTGTGTACTGTGAATGCCAACGATTGTAAACACTGTTATCAGACTCGACTCATCCATCATTTTCTTACCCATTTAGGATGATTATGTCGACACATTTTGAAACAAGCGACAAAAAACCACACGTACGCGAACTATATTAACTATACATATATGGCTTACTAGCTGTATTTATACTGCCCTTGTAAATATGTTTAACAAGTGAATACTTTTTACAAGGCTAATGTAAGCGTGCTTAGGTCCAAGAACGATACCGAATGCAATGATACCATTTACATGGCTGTCTTTCCCGACATACAGACATTAGTACAAATAAGTTTCCTCATTCGTGTTTTAGAAAATGTAATCGCATTTACATTTTATAAATATTTGACAATAAATTATGCACCGTGTGACCGTGAATGATTCCTGACAGGCGAAATTTGGACAGGACCGGCAACAGACTAAATCGGCTGATCGATTCCTGGAAGTACCCCGAACCCTATTTTCTGCTCAAGAACTGGAATTTAGCCAACATAATTTACGGTTTGCAATCCCCCTGTATGTGCTCGCCGTCCTTTGGTAGGGTCAAACATGGATAGGTCAATTATACGTACCAGATGTTAGACATTCCACAGGAGCCGTCAATCCATCGCAACGGTCCCTATCCGAGCAACTGTCACACGCTGTGTTTGGCTAATAAATGACAATAAATGGCAATCAACGAACATGTTTTTGTTATTGTTACCACCGCCTTTAGGTTTTGATTGATCTGTCTTTGCAAAATAAGATGATTTTCTTTTGTATATATTGCATTAATTTTAAAGATGGACTCTTACTCCCAAATAAGATTTGACAAAATTGATAAAATTGTTTAAATATATCAAAAAGGATGAAGAAATGTCGTTTTTATAAATTGTTTTCTTTTTAATTAATGGCTACGTGGCCACGTATTTCTCAGTTAAAAAGATTCAAAGATCGTATGTATTTTTTGTTTTGAACATTCAAGTCAATTAAGTCATACTTGATAATGGATTTAAATTTAAAGAAATTCATCAACATATATTTTGCGCTTTTATTTATAATATCAGTATATCTGTAAATGTCTAAAAGTATACATACACTCGGTAGATCTACTTTTCTGGCGTAAACATATCCAGCCTTTCGGTCTACTTGCAAAGATGGTGTTGCGTAGCCGTAGTAAATGAGAGAACACATATGGAATCTTCGTTGGTAGTTGATATAACTGCAACCCGGCGATGATGCGCATTCATCGACACATTCCCTTATAGGAATATTCAGTAAAATCCTTCGAGTGAATGAAAGTGAACTAGGATCTCCTTGCAGTATCACTTTCCTCGATAAATATATTTTGTTCGAATACGTAGAACATACTAAGCACACTAGCAGAAATGTGATATATATGTGCGACATGCTGCATGGTATAGTTCACGAAAGGTATTCAATGATATCAAGTTGCTCCATATTTTCTCCGAAATATATATAGTATGACACGGAAACAATTGTTTGTACAGAGATGGTCAATTGACAGACTAGTAGGTAGTGTTTACATGCCTTTTAACTGCGTTTTGTTTAATGTTTATCTATGATTTTTCAGAAGAACACATTTATTTGGGATAAAAGTTCAGTCAATAAGGTTAACGATAACAAGTTATATAGAGTTTTTAAAACACGTTTTCTCAGGAAAAGAGTTAATGTATACATCAGCCGATTGTATTAAAATGGTTAACTATTTGTTTTAGCCTAAAAGTGTATTGATTTGTAAATATTGGTCAATGTTTAGCGAATAGTTAATACCATTAACAAGTTTTATCAAAGTGGGTGCGGTATTCTCTTATGTTTAACATGAACAAATATTATTGCTCACGTGAACTGCCAATTTAATGCTGCATATACAGTCGAACCCCGTTGGCTTGAACCCTCAGGGACCGGCGAAAATACTTCGAGCCTCGAAATATTAGAGCCAAGTGGGAATGCTTACCTTCAGTATAAAAAGGTGGGTCCTTTACATCCAGTTCGAGCCAACGAGGAACTCGAGCCAAGCTAATTCGAGCCATCGGGGGTTGACTGTACACATTACGTGCATGATACTTTCATCTAGCACGCGCGTCTAAAAAACTGTCTTAGTGTCCCAAGTTTTCGGTATAAGAAAGCGCTTATCAAAATGTGTTGTAAATTTGTTACTTCCATGTATTTTCAGCCTCCACATCATCTGATTTTTTTTATTATACCGAACAACTATTGTAAACACCGGTTCCATTTGCAAGTTGTACAAGGAGTTTTCAAAATCACATCGATTATGAAGTGAGTATTTTTTCCGGCAATAGTAATGATATGATAAACTGTTTCCGGTTTATTGATTTTTTAATTGATTTTTGCGCCTCCTTTAACACGGAGTTTTTGGTACATTTATATTCTTATTTTATTTGATATCATTTTTTAAATGACATTTTGTTTCAAGATTTATGACCGCGAATTTGCTGATTTTTTGTGCATCAATACTGTCTTTGTTACATTTTTAGATTTATATCAATCGTAACAGAAAGAATTACATTTGATTTCATAAAACTTGAAATTTGTGAAAGGACTATTTGTAAATGTGTTTGGTAAAATAAAATATTATGTTGCATGAATAAAATTGCATGTCTAAGTGTGACAGTGTTTGAATATCATATTGCAGCATGTGTGACATTGATATTGTCAACCCGAGAGCAGAATATCGCCCGAGGCGTTAGCCAGCGATGACTTTCTGTTTCAAGGGTTGACAACATTAAGCACATAAAAAAGTTATAAAATGATTTTAAATCCTTGAATTAAACAAGTTTAACAATGTAAACAAAATATAACATAATAAAATAATTATATCAAGAAAAGAATCACCGTTAAGTATGCTAAATGCTGACAGTTCCTGGCGTTAGATGCCTTTGTGTACACATTGAATAGTGACGTCACTGTTGTATGTGTATAAGGGAGGCAATCACGTCATGATTAAGCTTAAATATTGAAGCAGTTATTTGCCCTCATATGACATTCTAAATATTACACTGAATTTTCGCTTGGTCACGTGTCAAAACGGTTGAAAATGTTTCTGATCATCAAAATATCTCTTTTTCGGGTAATGGGATCTTACCATTGTAGACAAAAGTGAGGTATACTAAAACATATTTTCAACGGCTTCGCCTCGGGCAACAGTATTTCCATCATGTTGACAAAATATATTGTTACAGTGTAAGCCATGCGTTATCTATCTGATATTTCCCTGTCCGCAAAGTTTACTGAAACACGAGGACTTAATCTGTAGATGAAAACATGAGCAATAATTGTTTATTTTTGCGATCGTCTTATATTTTACGAGTGGCTAAGCATATTAAAAGTGATATTTTCACTGTTAGTATTTATATGATAAAACTCAATATTTCATATAAAAGAATAACAAAATATGATAACACTTTCCATATATGGTAGGCACTGTTTCATGCACCAAATAATGTAGTAAAGATGTCAATTGGGAAATTAGCTATAAGTTAAGATCGGATTGAATGCTTTAGTATTATCTCTACCCGTTGTCAGTCAATCCGTTTTCTATCCCATTTCTTTTAATCACATTTTTTATTAAATGCAACAATATATGCTCTTAAATATGCAGTAGTGTTATATATTTCGTAAACAATACTATGGTCCTGAAGAAAAACGGTTAGTCACACAGAAAAACAGGATTTCTGTTTTCCTATTGAACTATTTTGATTTGTATTGAGCTTTTTGCGTACTATTGCTTTAATGATAACGCCGTGCGCGTTCAAAGATGTAGGAGCGACAAGCCTGCATTATTTACTAAATATGATACAATTATGTTTACAGGCAATAACAATTAAATCCAAAAAGACTTTCGAGTAGCCCATAACAGTAACCGATTTTGAAGTGCCTTTCATTACATAAGAATAGGTAATATAAATTGATGGTTTTTTTAATACAATAAGCTTATTTAATAATATTAACTGTTAAACCTATATGTACAAGGATATATGAACATTGCTTTTAAGTTGCAAGTTTATTTCTAGGGTAAAAATAATAAAATGAAACCCGATAATATCTTTATTTAGAGCAGGTATAGACACACTATGACATAATTACAGGTTCAACCATAACAACATCATATTTACAATGTGGCTTTCTATGAAGAAAAACAAACAAACAAAAACAAAATGCATTTGGTAACTCATAAAACATCTGCATCGCACTTATACATTCGTATACAAGAACTATTGATGTTTTGAAGTTAATTATTCTATACAAATCATGTTAAATTAACAAAACAATTTAAGTTATTTCAATATACATCATGTACACGCGGACATACACTCATTAAAACACAACAATTAATAAAACAACAGTTACTTCAATCTTTAAAATTATAAAAAGATGATATACCTTTTTTAAACTAATGATATGTACATTTCAATAGGTGCGCTTTGTATTTATGCTTAAATGTGTTTAACTTTTTTGCATTTCGTATTTTATCCGAAATAGTATTCCAAACCTTCATACTGTAGTACAAAATCTTGTTTTGAAGTTGATCTTAGAGAAAAGCGTTCATTTTTTGCAAAGATTAGCAATTCAGACATATACCTCGGGGCCTTTCCATTAAGGGTATTATAGACAAGTTTATCAATGATCTGTTTTAACTCAAATGGTGATATATATTTAAATTCGAATGTTTTGTGCCCTAATTTAACGTTTAGGTCATATTTCAGTTTGCTAAAACGTTCGGGTTTAAAGGGAGTTTTTTCTATTATATTTGATATATTGATTAAGTGATTGTTAAGTTCATTAACAATATTGAGTCATCCAGAAACTTTTCTTTCACCAATTTGTAGTTGCTCCGATAAAATTATCTTGCTATTTTTTTTCGAATGAGAAATATCCTTTAAATTCTTCCAGATAAAGCTTGGATCCATTTTATCCTTCACACCGCTTGCTTAAACAAGAGCTGTCACAGTATGTGACAAATGCCCCCGAATGTGACATTGACCTATGACAACCTACACTCTTATGACATTTTATTCAGCATTTCATTGTGAATAAACACTAAGTGAATCTTTCACCTTAGAGGTTCAGACACAGGTCTTGCACGCGACACGTCGTCTTGGTATGTGGAACACATGTGGCAAGTTATTTTAAAATCTGTCCATACAAGGGAAAGTTACAGCCCGGACACGACAACCTATACTCTATGTCCTTATATGCAGCTCCCTATTGTGAATAAACACTAAGTGTGACCTTGACCTTAGAGGTGGGGACACGGTTCTTGCACGCGACACGTCGTCTTGGTATGAGGAACACATGTGGCAAGTTATTTTAAATTCTGTCCAAACAAAGGAAAATTACAGCCCGGACACGACAACCTTTGCTCTATTTCATTATATGCAGCACTGCATTGTGAATAAACACTTAGTGTGACCTTGACCTTAGAGGTGGGGACACGGTTCTTGCACGCGACACGTCGTCTTGGTATGTGGAACACATTTGGCAAGTTATTTTAAAATCTGTCCAAACAAGGGAAAGTTACAGCCCGGCCACGAGCTATTGAGCCGGACACAACGGACGGACGGACGGACAGACGGAGACATAAAAATGCCTTCTTACTTTTTTAATTAAGGCTGTAATTTTATTTCTTAATATCTTATATTTGTCGTGTTCACCATTTCTATGGTACTCGTCTCTTTCAAATATCATTGTTTTTATTTCATCAGTATGGTGGCATACTTCTGCCAGAAGATAACCATATAACTAACTAGTTAATTAACTAGTTATTTATGTGGTTAACTAGTTACGTAACTAGTTAATATTTTCAATAAATAAAAGATCATAACGGGAAATAAATGCATGTTAGTGCCTTCAACTGCCATTCTTGTATTATTTTACCAGCTTAATGTTAAGTGGTTAACTAGTTACGTAACTAGTTAACCACTTAATTAACTAGTTAGTTATATGGTTATCTGATGGAAGAAGTATGCCACCATACAGCAGTAAACCAGTTAGGTTGAAAATCATGTTTTTCTCTTTTTTGCTTAATAGGAGCATGTAAAGATAATACTTGATTTACAATAGAATATAATACATTTAAAGCATCGTTCGGATTGTCTATTGTTTCAATCATATTAACTCCTGAAATAAGATCATTTTGAAATGATTGTTCATTGAAATTCTTAAAACATCGGTAAGATATCGATTTGTGATCAAGTGGTTTAAAACATTTTAATTTTTTTCTTATGTCTATTGAAACATATTGGAAAGTGATCACTTAATGACAATGGTGTTACATGAACGTTAAGCACATTTTTAATACAATTTGTATAAATATGGTAAATTATCGTTGATTTTTTTCGTTACCCTAGTCGGTGTTGTAACGATATTTTTCAATCCGTATTTCACTCTAAAGTCAGACCATTTAGTATTGTCGTATTTTTGATCACTAAAGTGATTAATGTTAAAATCACCAAGAATATAATACTCTACATTACTAGTTTCGGCAATGTCCACTTGTGAGTCATACATGTTAATCCTAATTTGACTCGAGTTTGGGGGACAATAAACAAAATTTACTAAAAACGTTTTATATTGTTTTCCAATTATTTCTTACCAAATCGATTCAATACCAGCAGACTCTTTATCATGTCGTCTTTTATATTTTATATGTTCTTGTATATAGACTAAAAGTCCGCCGCACTTTTTATGGGAACGGTCTCTCCTCTCGAAAGTGTAATGTGTTATATGAAGCAATTAATTCTGTATATTTTCTGTTAAAAACGTTTCGCATAATCCTAAAAAATGAGGGGAATTTTTATTCTGTAAATAAAATTTTATTTCATCTAATTTAGGGAGTTTATGCTGAATATTAAGGTTGGCGAAATGGAGCCCAGATCCAGTGCATTTGAGGCCTATTTCAGCTGTTAAAGGTACACTAGCATTTTTCTTATCGCTTTTACACGTATTAGTTTTATAAAACGATGTATCACAATTAGGTGATTTACGGTCTACATTTTCTGCACAATAGAAACTTGTTTTTGTACAATTTAATGTGTCTTTAGAGCTACTGCAGTCTAATGTGCACTGTGAAATGTTAAAAGCATCCATATGATTTTCTTGACATTTACTATGCAGTAAACTGCAATTAATGCATACTTTATTTAAAATAGAAAACTTATTATTTGTAGCATACCGAGAGTGTCTGTCGGAGCCCTCCTAATGATAAATAAAGTTTTGAAGTGTTCCCTGTCCGTCACAGTTGTGTTTATCTTGTCCATGGATGTAATGCCATGTATGTCCATTTTCACTACCGGAAGTCTGCCAAACCGCATCTCTGTAATCGCCCGACTGCCGACAGTTTGAAACGGAACTTTGTTGGTCACTGCAGGACATCTGCCCGGCTTTAAATCAATTTCCGCTCAAATGCCAGTTGTCTTGTATAGGAGTTTGCTGGTAACTACCGGACATCTGCGCCGTACTGCATCCACTTCTGCTCGACCGCAAATGGTACGATCCTGGATGCTGTTGGTAGTCTATTAACATCTCACCGTCACTGTAACCATTTCCGCCTGTCCGTCAATTGTGAGATACTTGGTGGTGTTGGTAGTTACCGGACATTCCGGCACTGTATCCATTTCCGCTCGGCTCTCCTTGCTGCGATCTAGAACGTCGTTGTTTATCATATCCGGTCTCCAATCCTCCTCTTCCATACATGATGACTGTTCAGAACCTGACAGGACGTGTTAAAGGCCTAGTTTAATCCTTCTTAAAGTGCCACCCACCCCCACCCCCCCACCCAAAAAAACAAAAAAAAACAAAAAAACAAAAAAAAAACAACAACACCAAACAAACAAAAAACAAAACAAAAACAACAGCAACAACAACAAAAAACGTGTATTGTACACAACCTCTGTGCATTAATCTATATCCAACTGCCTAATTGTTCCTTAAACTAGGCCTTTAAGCACCGAAAGAGCGTATTAACAACCGAATTAGGTATTCTACAACGTGACACGAGCGTACCATAGCCGTAGTATATGCATGTAGAGCATTAGGGGAGAACTCCATTGACGTAACAAGAACGCAAACGCGATTGTTCTAATATTTCCCGTCCAGTACCACGCTTTCACTACGTCTACTAGGTTTTAGCTACGCCATCACTACGTCTATGCCGTCGTTAATACGTTCTTACTAAATTACTATTACGTCCTGATATCACTTCAATAAAGACCATTCCACGTCCTTATCGGTGTCTCCTGCATTCCTTCTACGTTCACCAGGTTCTGACTGCGTCCTGTCAGAGTTTTGAGGACGTAGTGGGAACGCGGCCTAGTGTGATGGGGAATTAAGAATGCATAAAATTTTGAATAAAGTGGTATTTTAATTCGCACTATTTAAAAACCGTATAACACGATACGTCCCATTTTGTAACCCCGGCATATTAATTAGATTAACATGTCATGTAGATTTGAAGAAACCTGACATCGATTTGCGGTTACTAACTTTTTTTAGCCTAAGTCTAGAAACGAACTTGAGACTGTTCGTAATCATGTGCAATGTGTTGATTTCAATCCATTTTTTAACAAGCCTGATTTTTCAGAAAGCAAATGCCAATGTCTTGAGAAAGGAGTGGACACATTCGGAACTCCTCGGTCATTTTTATCGGAAACAACCTCGGATTTTTGCCGGTACATCAGTGGAAGTAGTTCGTAAAATTTTGAATTATATCATTAGTTAAATTTAATGTTTTAGCTTGAATTTATTAATCTAAGTTTGAATTGATTGCCAGTGCAGTGTTTTATTGCAGACATAATTAAAATTTATTAAAAGTTAAAGTTAAGTCATTCAGTTTAACTGCTAAATTAAATTACTACGCGATCTTCTTCAAGCGGACTTAAAGTGTACCGATTTATGACTTTGTAATTCGTCCATATACATCCGAGTTGACAAAAATGGCAGATGAGCTCCCTATGGATTGGACAATGGTTCAAGAACAAAATCAATGAAACGAAAAAAGAATTCGACATTAAAATGACAATGAGCGAAGCGTAAACGTTCGAAATTATGGTTGCCTACTGCGCAGGTTCTTATTTCGTATTTGTCTCAATTTACTGGTTAACATCTGAAAGACTAGCAGATGCAAATGTATAATTGATGAGTAACTTGTTTATGTTTTTTGTATTGTAAAAAAGGTCCCGGTAGCACTTAACATGGCCTCACAGAGTATATGGAACACTGGTTCTCAATTTTATGCACCATAACTTCCTAAATGGCATTGCTTTTTTTATTGTATTTCTACGATCAGAAGAAAACATGATGCAAGTGATTATGTTAAGGCAGTATGACAGCTTCTCGACAATAAAACTATATAACAGGATTGCCTCGCCAGTTCATGCGAGGTTGGAAATTTGAATAATTTATAGCTAGCCTATCTATAAAGCCATACAGCGTTTTGCTATTCCTTTGATAAATGTGGGTAATGTATTTTATAACAACTATAAATTAAGATGGATACTTTCAAATGTAGTGTGTGTTTTATTAAACAGACGATAATCCATTCAAGTGTATTATTACCCATATATCTTTAATTTTAACATTGTTACAAGCCCTATCACACAAATAAATTCCATGTCTGACCAATTAAAATCGTATACATGTTTGCGGTGCGCATTAAGAAATCCGACCCACAACATTGCCCAAGGGTCGGATTTTCATTCGCCCCGTATACATGTGAACGATTCGTTTTCCTGCATTATTTAATTACAAGTGCGATCTTGACGGTATTAGTGTTGTCTTAAGATAATCAACCAAATTGCGCGAGGGAAGTTGTTTATTGACGTCAACGTCTTGATACTCTGTAATTTAAAGTGAACGTCAACTAGTATATAAATGTTGACTGCCTTAAGTGAAGTTACGGTTTAAGCCATAAAACATTAATTTTCGAAGGGAAATATAAAAATCTGCGATCCGATCTTTTGTCTGCAGTCTTTATCACTGGTTTTCAGATATTTACGCAAACAACTGCTCGTTCCAAGACAAAAAAATAAAAAAAGTTGTCAAAACGTTCAATCTATGAGAGTGCAGCTTTAAGTAAAATATGTACTATCACTATAGAATCAGTAAATCCCTCTTTTAGTAGCGTATTGACAATTTGTTGTGTTCTGTAGAAGTGAGGTATTATAATAAGTGTATTTTAAGGTTGCAATGTCAGTTTTATTAATCATAATTTTCACATAAAAATCCAACATGCATGGCGGAGTGTTTTTAGCGTATTGTCAATTTAATGACGTCAGAGGGTAACAGTGCGGCAGAGGGTGAAAGAGCAGGATGATATATTCTAGCACACCGGATAGGCATTTCCGGTGAATTCAGCCTTGCTGGAAAACTCCATCTGGCATCCCCCCATGCCAGATGAGTCACGTGCTGTGACGTAATACTTTTAATTTCTTTTATAAAACACTCAATGTAACCATAGTTATGAGGTTTCAATAGATGAGTTCCATTAAAACATTAAAAAACGAAACAAAATAACCCCTAAAACACGTGATATCGAAGGAACTTATTGACGTATGCAGTGAATACAAATTACTGCGCGTCATGACGTCAGTAAACATCATCGCACGCGCGTTTTGGTGAAATGTACAAAAACGCGCTTTCTTGTGTATTTTCTTCACAAAAAAAATGTAATTAAATGTATGCTAGAAAAAATATCTATCATGTGTGTCCGTCCGGATAGAAAAATCCGACCCTCGGGCACGCTGCGTAGTCAGTAACTCGGCAAGCCTCGTTACCTGGCAACGCAGTTGCCCTCGGGTCGGATTTTTCTATCCGGAACGGGAATACATGACAGATATTATTTTGGTATAATAATTCCAAATATCCCATATGTTCTCGATTGACGTCGCCGTTTTGGGTTTTTCATTCTTAATTAATATTTTTGTTTAAAACCATTGTTCTGGCTCTGCTCTTCAAAAGGTTAGACAGATGAAAGTGTTATATGTTCATTAAAGTGAAATGAGTTTAACCTAATGATGCATTGAAATTAAAACTATTTTGTTTACATCTTGATCTTTCAAGTGTAAACCTATAGTGTGCTCTTTTAGATGTTATTCTAACAAAATATAAATAGTTTCATTGATGGTATGATTCGTTATCATAGGAACGATTGATGTTAAAGTTAACAGTGTTGATAACATTGATGGTATGATTCGTTATCATAGGAACGATTGATGTTAAAGTTAACAGTGTTGATAACATTGGTGGTATGATTCGTTATCATAGGAACGATTGATGTTAAAGTTAAAAATGTTGATAACATTGATGGTATGATTCGTTATCATAGGAACGATTGATGTTAAAGTTAACAGTGTTGATAACATTGATGGTATGATTCGTTATCATAGGAACGATTGATGTTAAAGTTAAAAATGTTGATAACATTGATGGTATGATTCGTTATCATAGGAACGATTGATGTTAAAGTTAACAATGTTGATAACATTGATGTTATGATTCGTTATAATAGGAACGATTGATGTTTAAGCTAACAGTGTTGATAACATTGATGTTATGATTCGTTATCATAGGAACGATTGATGTTTAAGTTAACAATGTTGATAACATTGATGTTATGATTCGTTATCATAGGAACGATTGATGTTAAAGTTAACAGTGTTGATAACATTGATGGTATGATTCGTTATCATAGGAACGATTGATGTTAAAGTTAACAGTGTTGATAACATTGGTGGTATGATTCGTTATCATAGGAACGATTGATGTTAAAGTTAACAGTGTTGATAACATTGATGGTATGATTCGTTATCATAGGAACGATTGATGTTAAAGTTAACAGTGTTGATAACATTGATGGTATGATTCGTTATCATAGGAACGATTGATGTTAAAGTTAAAAATGTTGATAACATTGATGGTATGATTCGTTATCATAGGAACGATTGATGTTAAAGTTAACAATGTTGATAACATTGATGTTATGATTCGTTATAATAGGAACGATTGATGTTTAAGCTAACAGTGTTGATAACATTGATGTTATGATTCGTTATCATAGGAACGATTGATGTTTAAGTTAACAATGTTGATAACATTGATGTTATGATTCGTTATCATAGGAACGATTGATGTTAAAGTTAACAATATTGATAACATTGATGTTATGATCCGTAATCACAGGGCCGATTTTTCAGACCTTGTTAAAGTTAACCTTGTTAAAGTTAACAGTGTTGATAACAGTAACGTTGTTAACTTTTAAAGGTGATATCTTTCATTATGTTCACATATATTTAGATCAAACAAGCATAGCTGATTCAGATATCTCAATATGTGTGTCAAATACCACACCTTACATGTGAATCCATGATACCTTTTAGAGTATTACAAATTTGAAAGTTAACAACGATCCAGCGTTGTTAACTTTAACATTTTTCTTAATTATTTGTTTATTAGTTTGATTTTAAGGCCGCATTTTCTAGAAATTGTAAATAAAATTATTAAAACAAATACATGGACACAATATTTCAAAGTCATCAAATTACATTTTAAACATTATAAGTAGGCGACCCGATAGGGATATACAGGGCAAAGGAAACTCGAGCCCGAATATGGTTTCCTGCGCCCCGTATATCCCATATCGGGTCATCTTCTAACCCCGTAACGTATATATCACGTCGATAACATGGTTTACTTCTTTAAATGTTTCATTAATTCATCGAAATCGGAAAATAGACGCCGTTTTGGTACGATATAAATTTGGTGACCCGATATGGAAAACTATGGGGTCACCGCGTGACCAGTACTGGACCAATGGCGTTGCGTCATTTGTGTTTGAGGCGTGATATACTACAATTGCCATTGTTTTGTAGAAGTAAAGATATAAATTCTTTAAGCTGTAAACGGTGTTTATCAAATTATTGAACATTGCATACCCATTGGGTTAAATTTCCACTACCCTTTTAACGTAAATAATCAAAAGTGCGATCAAATAAATCAAAATGCCGCATTTCATTTATCGCCTGCTAGAAAATTCTCTGTTTTCTCTAACGGCGTTTTATCAAAGAAATTTTTAACAAGGACAACTCACTAGAGGCAAAAATGACTTCCTTTCAGTAGAATATTTATCAAAGCAAAAACATTAAGGAATGTCAGGTTGTTATTATTAACTGCCCAGAGAATAACACAGTTAAGGTAAACTGAAACTTGGAGCATCGATTTTGTACAAAGTTCGTCAAAATATGAGCAATCCTGCTGTGTTTGTTATTATTGTTATGGAGATGATTGCGCATAACCAGCAGCGGGTATAAATACCGGTGCCGAGAGGCTAACTCTCGCTGTTGAAGTTGATGAAGTAAGGGAATACACGATGGCGGCTGACGCTTCTGTATGTATGAATATTAAATGGAATAGAATTGTGTTTTTGTAATGGCAAAACTGAGACTTTTTCTCTTCTTGGCGTTCAAAATTGTTATTTGTCTTATCATAATTAAATGTACATTTTTGATCATATTACGGAATACTGTTTCTGCGAAGCCCTATTATTTATTAAATTTTATTTATTGACTATTTGTTGACATTTTTTATGTTATCCCAGTGTTTAGGCTCAAGCCAACGCTAATGGAATCACTGGACGGATTCACATTGAACTATTTAGAAGAGCTTAAATAACCTAAAATTACGCGTGTCCTGCTCACATAAAGATGCACTTGTACTCCCGAATAAGATTTACCACGATTAATACCATTTTTTTAGTAAACCAAAAAGGATGAATGCATATCGAAAACATTGATTCTTATGAAGGATAGCGAGTTTATTTTTGAAAGAAAGAAAATGAGGAGACACGGTATTTCTACCTTATAAGATGATACTAGATCACACACAAAATTTTAGCAATTACTTAATATTTTTGCGTTTTCAGCAATTAAATACACGGCTACAATCTTGTTATCAGTAATTCATATTTTCCATTTATAAATGCATTATTTAGTTTGTAGTAAAGGTTTATCACTCAAAATGTGTGTTGATTTTGAATAAGAGTGTCAATATAAATAACCTGAAATTGCGCGTGTCCTGCTGATTTAATCATTAAAATAAAACTAACTATTTCTCGAAGGGACACGTTAACGTATCAAAGGGTCAAACATCTTTTATCATTATGTGCGAAATGCAAAGCAAAAAAATGCTTCAATCATACAACATCATCAAGTGTCTAAATTAGAGGTCTATTGTTAATAAACTTGTGGCGTATAAAAACTTTTCGCAACGCGGTTTTGAATTTGTATTGTTTATTACATTAATTGTGTTCAAATAAGTATCTGTCAGCTGTTGTTTAGTTAATGTTCATAAAAGTAAGAAAAATAATTCAATATCAAAAGAGTTTCAAAATAATCCTTGCCGACAGTATGTCTCTGAACGAGTCTTAATTCATAAATTGCAAACAACCTTTGACTGTAACAAAACTACACACATACGTACTGTTTGTATTTGTTTAAACATTATTTCATCGGAATGCATTTTAATATTAGTGTTGACTTCTAAATGACTAAATTTAATGGAAAGGAAATCGGTAAGCCAGGCGCAGAGCGGCGCCGACAAATCGTTCAGCAGATCAACAACAAATTAATTTCCTAAGTGATCAGTGCGAAGTGCCACGCGAATACCTTTATAATAGCGAGTGCGCATGCGCGAACTTCAAAATAAATCGCTTAATAAAAAGAATTAATGACAATGATGTAAAGCGGTTGTTTTCATTACTACGTGGAAATATGGCGGTTTCGTAATAAATATGGATTTTTGGTTGGCATGGCTCTTTTTATTGATAAATATTAACCTGTTCGGCAATCCAGTTGGCATGAGTTAGAACACTGAGAATACTTTTCGCAAGTTATTTGCGTTTTGTATGTATTCTTAGTATATGCTCTCCGATTCTTAGGCGGCATACAAATGATACTTCACAATTTCATACTGTGAAAATAATAAATTGCTACTTTTGAGATATTAGATCGCTCTTTCATATCAAGTGTAAGCACACACAATTTCAACGACGTCATTTCCAAAACGTTTTGTTCGCTTACAACTTGGCACGTATTTCCGAAAAAAACTACAATTAAATGTCGTTTTCTAATCCATTTAGGCATATAATAAAAAATATTTTTTTTTTACAGTAAACACCAAACGTACATAGTTCATTTGTGAAATAGCCTTTAATTCTTGTTTGGGTCAAAAACGAGCATTTAATATGAGACAGAAATATTGAACTTACTTGAATGACAAAATTAAGACTTTCTGAAGTTAGGGACACCTAAATTTATTTGCGATACTGTATAACATTAATTTTATTTTTGTATATCAAACATTGTAGAATACTACTCAAATATAAGAAGAAGCTGTATCTTCCATTTCTCCTAAAACTATATGTTGTATTGTTCTGTAACCTGACAGTTTTTGTGTAACAATACATGCAATCTTACATTGAAACAAACAATAATCCTTTATCTCTTAAAATATTATTATCTTATCAGTTATTTGTTGATTAATGTTTACAATGCAATTGCTGTATTTTCCTGTTAGTTGTTTTTGACGATGAACTCCTGTAGATCGGTCTACGTAGTCGATCAATTAGTGTGTATACCACGTGATAATTTACGTCATAAATGCTACATCGGAAGGAAACATTATTGCTTAAATAAAGTCTTAAAACAAAGATTACTTTTATTTTACTACACCATTTTAAATGAAACAAAGGACAGTCTATGCCCCTGAAGAGCCACGCCTTCGTGTTATTACCAGAGTTTGATAAGATGATTAGTTTCATCAAACACTTCGAAAAACCTGTTTCTAAAATAATGTTTTGACAGTGCTCCGTCAGACGGCCGTTTTGTGAAAAGGTTTGTCGAAGTGTTTTAAGAAACTTAACTCTCAATCAAACTCTGATAAAAGACCGAAGGTGGGGCTCTGTAAGCGGTGTAGACTGTACTACGTTTAATTTAAAATGGTGAAGAAATAGTGAAGTATTCTTTGTTTGATGTCTTCCTTCGAAGCAAAAATTCCGACGTAGCAGTTAAAGTTGTCTGAAAGGAATGAAACATTTAGTTTCAAATTACAAATATAATTACAATTATCAATAATCAGAATAAAAATTATGTCAAGTTAAATCATTTTAAAACAGAAAAATCAACGTTATGGCAATCCTCTAAATTCTCAGGAAGAGGATGTCCTTTTAAGGAATATAGCATAGGAGGATTCTCCAATTTTATACGCCGAATAAACGAGTGCATAAATAATAAACAGTTTTTAACACTAAGAGGTAAACGATTTTTAAATGTGTTTAACAAATATTGATAGTTTCCTAAAATCATTTGCATTCGTACTTGTAAGTAGAATTATTACTTTTCCTTCAGTTACGTTCGAAAACAACAGTGTTTGTTGTCTTGCTGTCATTCATCTCTGGCGGACAAGCAGGTAAGTTATCTATACGAAAGACTCGGGTAGCACTGCTTGTGGGAATGAGTGTGCCTCCAATATTTTTACCCATTATTTTGTCTATTACAAAGCCGTATCTGGCACCACGTGCTCTGCTGGCGTAAACGAGTGCGCCTCCATTGTTTTTTACATTTATTTTGTCTATTACAAAGCCGTATTTGGTACCATGTGCTCTGCTGGCGTAAACGAGTGCGCCTCCATTGTTTTTTTACTTTTATTTTGTCTATTACAAAGCCGTATCTGGTACCACGTGCTCTGCTGGCGTAAATGAGTGCGCCTCCATTGTGTTTTTGCCATTATTTTGTCTATTACAAAGCCGTATCTGGCACCACGTGCATTGCTGGCGTAAACGAGTGCGCCTCCATTGTGTTTTTTACCATTATTTTGTCTCTATCAAAGCCGTATGTGGCGAACCGTCGACCCGGGTCTGAGGATCAATTAAGTCAATATGCATAGTTAGTTTCAAATTAAACTATTAAACAATCCTACGCGTATTTAAGAACAAAACATTTCCCCGGAGTTCAAACTTCCCATCCAGCAAAGCAGAACGGACCTATACATGCAAGAAGAAGGTGGGAGAAAAAGCAATTTTCTGAAATCATGAGCTAAAAATAATGTTCTTATGATCACATGGAACTTACACGTGATACGCGTGGTAGCAGAGATTTCATTCAAAATAATATACCTGGAGATTGTACGCACAATCTCTTGCAAGCTTGTCCATAGACATTCCAAACGTGTGCATTCCGCTTATTTTTACCTATATTCAGCGCGCATCATGTTGTAAAAATAATGAGTATGTATTGTATGTGATATGCCGGTTTATCTAGCAATTATAAGTTCTTTTTTTTATTTAGTAGCGTTGAGAAATTGTAGTTGTTGTGAGTGAATGGTATTACCAGTATTTTTAAAATTACATCTCATCTTGTTTTTGTTCAGGGCTCAAAATTTAATGATAATTGAAGGAGTTTATTATGTTATAATTTATTTCTATCGGAATTTCTATCTATTTACTATTATTTTGTTTATTTCAAAGCCGTATACGGCACCACGTGCACTGGTGGCGTAAACGAGTGCACCTCCATTGTTATTTTTACTACTATTTCGTTTATTCCAAAGCCGTATCTGGCACCACGTGCACTGCTGGCGGACAAGAGTGCGCTGCCATTGCCAACTCATTCTGTGACACTGTGACTAATGATTACTGCATATGTGTCGACATCGCCACGGAAGGAAGCTCCGACGACTGTGGATTCACGGGTTAGTATAATACCGAATCTTCCATTGTATAATTGCAGTCAAAGCATCCAGGTATTTTTCAGTGAATTTACCAGGAAAATAATACAAACAGTTTTTATGATAATGCTGTATGCTTAAAAGCTGCACACTCACAGATTGACCGTTTTGACAATTTATATTTTTGGTTTTGGAATGGAACTTTTGCGTAAATGTCTGTAAACCGGTGATATGAGACTGCTGTCAAAAGATCAGACCACAGTCTTTCATATATACGTTCGAAAATTGAGGTTTTATGGATAAAAGCGTTACTAACGCTTTAAAAAGGAGTTTTCGGCAGTTTTTCATACAATAGAAATCTGCTCTATTGACTGTGTTTTATCTGCTATGATTGGACAGAAGGCACTGATGCCAAAATACATTTATTCTGAGACAAAAATAACAGAAAGGTCAAACCAGTCAATCTGTGAAAGAACATCTTCTATCTATCAACAACAGGTTTGTATTTGTTTCAAAATTAAGATGTTATTACTGAGTATATAAGTTTATAAAAAAATACAGGAATTTACATTGATAACTTATCCAATAGTATGTCATGTACCAAACCTGTCCTGAGTTATCTTAAAGTCTTACAGCCGCTCACGTTAGCAAATTGTTTTGCTGGAATTCCACAGTAATTTTTCGTCCGGTTCAGTAGAAGTAAACAACAAACGTACAGACCGCAACAATTAGTCATTAGTTGAAATTTAAGTCTTAAATTATACATTCAAGTAATCTGGAAGCAATTTCCTTTTAAATAATACAAAAATAAAATTGGTCACCAGGCACCAAAATTTACTTTTATAACCAAAGATAGAATTGAATAAAAATCTTATTTTAAGATTGAAATCTTAATGTTAATATATTTTACATCTGATTACCAACGGAAAGGGCCGAAACAAATGTTCGATAAACTCGTGACCCAATCCCTTTACATGTCATTTTATATGAAAGTAAGCTTTGTTACATTGCACTGTTTCTGTTTCTTTGTTGTTCTCATCATCATGTATTGTGTAAATGAATCGCCGTGCAATAAAATATGTTTAAACTAAATTTAACAACAGATTGTTCGAGTGACGATTCCGTGTGCGGCACAGCAGATACGAACTCTGAGTGTGTCAGCTCTACAGAATGTGCCTGCAGTCAAGGTTATGAACTAACAGGCGCCGACGATCAGAATGAATGCATCGCTAAAGGTACGTTGCATGGGCAGTTTCTATCATGTAAGGTTGTGGACATAGTTAAGAACAGAAGATACCCCTTTTCAAATATATCCCCGCTCTTTAGATAATAACGTACACTGAAGTTTATTTCCAATGTCATTTGGGAGCCTGTTGTAACATTCCTCCCGGAAGACGCTTAGTACATTATATGTAGTAAGGCTGCAATCAGACCTCAGAACCCAGGGTTGTTGATCAGGTGCCTTACTCATAAAACCACGGATCTGCCACTTAAAGGCCTAGTTTAAGAAATGTTTGGCATGATAATCCCATGCTGTGCATCTCCTGCTAATTGCACTTGTGTCACAGTAGAGGCTAATTTCCTATATATTGGTTTATTGGCTCAGGGCCATTTAGGGTCCATTTCTATAATAAACTTTCAAAACTGCACAGCAGGATACCAAGATCAGAGATCTTTTTCTTTTTTTTTGGGGGGGGGGGAGGGTGAGTAAGGGGGGGGGGGTCACTTAAAGAAGTCTTAAACTAGGCCTTTAAAGGCATGTGAATGTTTTACTCACAAGTAAGCGAGTTATGGCTTCTAACCAATGAACGTTGTTGTTCTACTCTGGCTATGTCTTCCCTTCGAGATATACGGGTGTTCTACTCTGGCTATGTCTTCCCTTCGAGATATACGGGTGTTCTACTCTGGCTATGTCTTCCCTTCGAGATATTCGGGTGTTCTACTCCAATTAGCCAGTAATGTAATCCACGGAAGCTTTATAAATATAGCCTCAGTATATGTTCATAGTTCCGATTCTGTTTGTATATTTACATTTACAACGGAACGCTTCCATATCCCTGTGGTGTCCATTGTTTTTATCTATACATAAAGGAAATACCAATGTTATCGCAATGTGAGTAATTACAGTCACATGTTATATTCGTATACATGACTGTATTTTTACGATGATGACTTTTTTATGCTTTTCTAGTACTTTTTTGTTCTGATCTGCTCCGATGTATTTTGTCTATTGCCTATGGTCCCTTTTCTATGGCAAAAAAAACAATTGTGTCTCACCAAATGACGGTTTCGTGTCTCAACGACTTGTGTTACTGTGTTCAACTAGTATCTTAATTGGTTTCAATATTATCGACAGGCTGTGATATATACATTTTGCAATCAAAGCGTATATATGTATATAAGTATATACTCTATTCATTGATGAGCCTAGCGTCCTAACGGCGTGAAGTCGTACGCCTAACGGCCTGGATATAGAGACATGACGGCGTGAATCTATCGCCTGTCGAGCTCAAGATCTATTTTTGTGGCTATACTATAGTAACATCCCCTTTAATATTTAGAACTTATCAATAACTGCATTTGTATATTCATTATTATCATACTTGAAATGGATGTTGACCATCACCATAAATAACTCCACAGATATTTGATGCGAACTCACTATTTGGCTGCTATTATGGAGCGATACATGGTTCACAGTCAAACATCTCTTGTTAAATACAAATACAGTGTGTGTACATACCACGTGATAAATTGCGTCTTAAATGCTGCGTCGGAAGGCAATATATTGCTTCGGATGAAGCCTTTAAACAAAGATAACTTTACTATTTCGTCAACATTTTTATGAAACATAGCGCAGTCTACGCCGCTTACAGAGCCCCGCCTTCGGTCTTTTACCAGAGTTTGATTGAGAGTTTAGTTTCTTAAAACACTTCGACAAACCATTTCACAATACGGCCGTCTGACGGATTACTGTCAAAACATTATTTGGGAAACAGGTTCGTCGAAGTATTTGATGAAACTAATCACCTTATCAAACGTCTGTAATAACACGAAGGTGGGGCTCTTTCAGCGGCATAGACTGCCCTATGTTTTATTTAAAATGGTGTAGTAAAAGAAAAGTTATCTTTAATTTAAGTCTTTATTTTAAGCAAAATGTTACCTTCCGGCGTAGCATTTATGACGTAATTTATCACGTGGTATACACACACTAAAATAAGACAATCATTTAATTGGTACCACCATATACGAGTCATTCACAGAAGATATAGTCTTTTGATACAAGTAACTCTTCGTTTTTTGTTATTGTTTATTTTTTTCAACATAATTTTCTGTGGGAATATAACCTTGCGTAATATTTTTTATACACATTTTCGCTTCAGTGGTTGGCTCTTCTTGCTCCAGCGACGCCGATTGTGCACAGACATCTGACACCGTATGTAACACAGTGTCAGGCACATGCGCCTGTGAGGCTCAGTTTGAGGCAACGACTGCTGGGGCCTGTACAGCAAAAAGTAAGTACATACATGCTTTAAAAACATCGTTTCAAGCCATTGATTTTTTTGTTTTTGTGTGTTTGATGTTAAATTAATTTAGTAACAATGAAATATCGCCATCTGAAATGTATAGCTAATAGATGCATTGTTCATAACTTTTTTCAAAAATGGCAAAACAATCCTATTCATGTCAGAAAAAGCACTCGTAACGCAACTTAAAATGATCCTTTTTTAATATTTTGAGCTTGAATTTACAAATATACATGTCAGCACCGCGGTCGGCCGCGAGTCTTTTTGCATTGGTGAAATAAATTTTCATAGGAGGAGCGTCGTTTAAAATGATGCTATATAATGTTTATATTAATAATCCTATAAATTAAGGATAATATATATATAATTATAGAAAGTATCTTTTTTTTATCTCTGATTCCTACCACATAGCATACAGAGATATCCCTAGTTATAACGAAGTAATGACGATATGACAACCTGTCCGTTTTTCTATGGCGGCAGACGACCTTGATAAAAGTTTTCTGTTGCTCCAACATTCCGTATAGTTCGTTCATGGAAACCCCATGTTGGTGCTAGAAAGACATATGATAAGCATAAGAGGGGTTTCCATGAATGATTTATACGAATTGCTGTGTCAAAGGTCAGTATTATTGATCAAGAGTCGGAATAGTAATTCATCTATATACATAGACAGGTCAATATTTGTTTGTATTGGTTAATTATGGCAAACTATAAATAGACATGTCAATATAAAATCCAATGATCAATCAGCCGATCTATCTTTAAACACGTCAATATAGGATCCTAAGATCAATTAGCCGATCTATCTTTAATCACGTCAATATAGGATCCTAAGATCAATTAGCCGATCTATCTTTAAACACGTCAATATAGGATCCTAAGATCAATTAGCCGATCTATCTTTAAACACGTCAATATAGGATCCTAAGATCAATCAGCCGATCTATCTTTAAACATGTCAATATAAGATCCTTACGTCAATTAGCCGATTTATCTTTAAACACGTCAATATAGGATCCTAAGATCAATTAGCCGATCTATCTTTAAACACGTCAATATAGGATCCTAAGATCAATCAACCGATCTATCTTTAAACATGTCAATATAAGATCCTTACGTCAATTAGCCAATCTATCTTTAAGCATGTCACTTTAAAATCCTTAAGTCAATTTACCGATCTATCTATAAGCGTGTCACTTTAAAATCCTTACATTAATTAGCCGATCTATCTATAAGCATATCACTTTAAAATCCTTGAAATAATAGGGCAATCTTTATATAGAGAGGTCAATATTAGCCCCTTTTAGTCAATTATTGCAACCTATCTATAGACATGGCACTATTAGATATTTACGTTCACTAAGGCAATATATATACAGACAGGTAAATGTTTAGTCTTATTAGTCAATAATGACAATCGGTCACTATACGATCAACCGGAGCAAATCTATATAAAGACATGTCAATATGTGTTCCTATTGGTCAGTTATTGCTTTCTATATATATACATGTCAAAATTAGATCAATTAATTAGGTCAATTAGCCAATCAATCTATAGACATGTTTCTATAAGGTCAATTGGGCAATCTATATATAGACATGTAGACATATCAAAATTGGACCCTTAAGTCAATTAGCCAATGTATCAATAGATATGTCTCTATAAAATCCTTAAGGTCAATAGGGCAATCAATATATAGACAGGTCAATATATATGGTCCTATTGGTCAGTTATGGCAATCTATCTATAGAACCGTATAGGTCATAAAGGTAAATGTGGTATTGTTTATATCGTATTATATCATAATCGTCATATTCACTGTTAATTACAGCCGTTGGGGATAGCTGCACACCTGGAGGAGGTGAATGTAACGACATTGCAGAAGGCGAGTGCAACACAGTGCTAACCAATCCTGTGTGTTCCTGTGGCTATGGGTATACAGGAAGCTCTGGTGCCAGTTCTTGTACTGCTAACGGTATGGAAAATGTTCTTCTCATTGGGCCGATTGTGCAGAACATTGTTAAAATTAACAACCTCGTAAACGCCATAGTCGTTATCTGATTTCTACTCCGAAAGTTTATTGGATACTCTTTTCATCCGCAATATTTCTAGCCAGATTTGAAACAAATGTTCCATCTGTACTTATTTATATTAAAATATGTGAATATGTAACGGGGAGTTCATATGTATTAAAAAATGTCGTCGTAATATAGTTTAATGAAAAGATAAACAGTAAACAGTTTCAACAAAGTCGTAGCGTTCTCTCAATTCCAAATGCCCGTATTTGACTCTCGATTCTACCAAATTGTCGTGATGCAACGTCTTACTTTCCTCCGCATAATTCAAAAAGTAGGAAATGTTTTAAGAGTGACCGTTAAAAAACGTTATGATATTTAACGGATAATAATGTTCTACGGAAAATTTACGGAATTTTATTTAACGATGTTAGTCATGAAATCGAAATTGCCAGTGTCAGAATTTCACAGTCATGAAAAGTTTATTGTTAAAGCTTATTTTAATTTGAATATGCTGACATTTACATCAAACGTTATGATGTACATTCGGAACTTCTCAAACAATAGCCATCGAAAACAACTCCGGACAATTTTGACGGAATAACTTTGTCAGAAATCCCAACATTTAACTACTCTGCAAGTAGATCGTGATGTTTTTTTTTCAATTTAGCAGTTAAACTTAATGCCTTTTCTTTTGTGAATTTAATTATTTACGCAATCAAAATCTTTATTGGCGATAAATTTTAACTTAGTATAAAATACACGTTAAAACACTACAATTGATTTAGAATAGTATTTAAAATTTCACTTCTACCGGTGAACCGGCATAAAATCCATATACACTCAAGCATGTTTTTGATGAAAATGGCTAAGGAGTTCCGAACGTATGGGGTAGTTTGTACGAGCAGAAGAAAAAATGGTACATGTTGGCATGAAATAATTCTGTCAAATTCACTCACATGTTCAGTTGTTGGCGCAACCTGCACTTCTGATGGCTACCAATGTACACCTATTACGTGGGGCTACTGCAACATTGCTGTCGCAAGTCCCGAATGCGGCTGTGCAGCTATTACAACGGCGTCTGGCACAACATGCTCCGTGACAGGTAATTGAAAGTGCAACATTTCATGAGGAAAGTTCAATATGCGGTCGTGCAGCAATATTATCGGCATTAAGAACACACAATACATAACATGTAATGTATAGTTTTCACTTTTTGTAATTCCCACTTGTGGTGGTGCAGGTATTCTATCCACATTAACGAAACATGAAATTCACAAGAAATATGAAATACACAACGAAACATGAAATACACAACGAAACATGAAATACACAACGAAACGTGAACTATATAGCTTTCACAATCTTTTAAAAGTCCCACGTGTGGTGATGGAGATATTTCATCAGCACCAAGAACTAATGAAGCGCAACAGGCGATGTATAGTTTTAACTGTCTAGTGAAAGTCCCACATGTGGAGGTACGGATATCCCATTAACATTTAGAACACACACGACGAAACATGCAGTGTGTAGTTTAAACTGTTTAGTGAATGTCCCACAGGAGAAGGTGCAGATATTTCGTGGACATTAAGAACACACGTAACGAAACATGTTTAGTTTTAACTGTTTAAGGAAAAATCAAATATGTCCCTGCTAGTTAGACGGCATCTGGAACAGCACCCAAACAGAAAATGTATAATTATAGTGAAAACTAATAATTGTTTCGAACTGCCAATCATGATTTTGAACACACATTTAATTTCATTACTATCATCGAACGCTTGTATTTTGAGAGTTTTTTTAATTTGTACAACATTAGCGTTATGGATACAAATCGTCATTGTGAATCATACGGTTTTGCATGGCTATTTTTCCAGCCTGTACCGCTGATGCGACTTGTGAGGCGTTAGATTCCAACTCGGCGTGCACGGGAGGTTCCAGCAACGAATGCGAGTGTGTGGCAAACTATGAAATATTTGCCGACGGGACAAGCAACAAGTGTCAACCAGGTAAAACAGTGTTTGTTAGCTCGTCTGATTTTCGAAAAAAAGAATTCAAGGCATTATGATAGGCTTGTTACTAGTGATGTATCGATGATCGATTATAATCGAAAATCGATTGGTTGGGCCTGAAATCGGCGACAATCGATAGTATTTAACTATAATCGATTATCGAAAAAAAAATATTAGTAAGTGTTCAGATGTTATCTTTAAAAAAATGGCTGATGAAAACCATAATGAGCAAGAAAATAAACTATTTTTTATACAACAACACTTAATAACTTCAATCAATCATAGACATAAGGTTTATGCTTATAATGATTAAGAGTTTGATGCTGTACATGAATAAAACTACAACTCAGGTACTATCTAGTATTTTAAAAACCGACTGTACTATCGATAATCGGTTACTTAAGTGGAACCGATCATCGATAGTAAAATTGCAACCGATTCCCAACACTACTTGTTACCGTCGTCGTCATTTTGATAATTTTTCAGCATGATTACAATAATAATATATGTTTCCAGATATTGAAACTTGGTTTATTTTTTGCAAAGGTAATTCCCACCAATCGTAATTAGGCTACAGTCGATTTATGACCCTTTAGACTGAGGGAGAATACCGCAAACAGACGAATGTTTACATCCGTTTGGGTAATCTTGTTTTTTACGTTAAACCATGGATAAAGCATTCGGAACTCCTCGGCCGTTTTTATCGAAAACAACCTCGGATGTATGCCGGTATAAATGTAGAAGTAGTTCGTATTTTTTAATAATACCATTTATTAAACGTTGTGTATTAGCTTGAATTTGTAAATATAAGTTTAAATTGATTGCAAATGAAGTGTACCATTGCAAACATAATAAAGATTTTCAAGAATTAAGTCATTAAGTTTAACTGCTAAATTAAATTACTACGCGAACTACTTGCAGCGGACTTAAACGTACCGTTTTCTGAGTATGTATACCGTCCATATACATCCAAGGTTGTTTTCGATAAGAATGGTTGAGGAGCTTCGAATGTGCATACAATCACCAGTAAAACACACTCTTAGCAACTGGTTTGGTTTAAACATATTTTATTGAGCAAAATAAATAACAATTCAATACAAACACATACTCAAATTTCAGGATTGGAACGTGAGAAATAAACTAATAGAGTTCCTTTCCCTGTTATGATACATAACAACTGACATTTGATGCAGTTATCAGTAATGAAGTTATTTTCATACAAGCTTAAAGATGCACTCTTACACCCAAATAAGATTTACCACATTTAATAATATTGCCCAAATATTCCAAAAATGATAGATAAATAAGAAATAAAAGGTTCTTATGAAGGATACGGAGTTTTATTTGAAAGAAATGAGCATAAAACGTGGTATTTCTACCTTATGAGGCAATAGTAGACTACAGTAAATCTTTTAGCATTCACAAAACTTTTAATATTTTTGCGCTTTCTGCTATTAGATACACGTTTACAATCTTGTTATCAGTAATTAATATTTTCCATAAATGCATTATTTGCTAAATAGTTAAAGGTTTAACAGTCAAAATTGATGTTTGTTATACATATGTATGTATTGATTTTGAATAAGAGTGTAACTTTAATTTCAGGAGTCGGAGCTACTTGCTCATCCGCAGGTGGTGAATGCATGCATCTTCTTGGAGGCTACTGTGACACAACGACAACTCCGTCTGCCCCTGTTTGTGCTTGCGGAGATATTTTTGACGTTTCAGGAGGGACATCGTGCTACTTTAAGTGTAAGAAAACGACGCACACACAGTCTAAGCTCGCTATGATGAACTCTATTATTGCGCTATTCTGTGCCTGCATTCAATATTGACCTTATCCTTATCCTTAGACATGCCTCGATGATTCAGTTCAGCCTATTGGTCAGCTAAATATACCGGCCAATCACAACACCTAGTTTCTTATCTCAAATTTCAGTTCAATTTAAGTTGCTTATTGAAACGGCCCCTGGTTAAATCGAACATTTTTCGATTATTATTTTTTCCCGTTTATTTACACACTATATATAGTTTGGTTATGTCGAATGTTCGTTATCTCGAAGTATTTTGAGAGGTCCTTACAACTTCGACATAGCTGGTTTTTACTGTACCTGGAAATGAATTCGGACAAAAATGTGTAACCATAGATGCAGGGATTAGAAATAAGACTGGCTATAAGTTGATATAGTTTTCTAAGTAAAACCACCTTCTTCGACCTCATGGTAAATTCTTAAAAGAATATCAAAGTTCTAAATACAATAGTTTTCTGATCAATAAACTTAACTTAATTTGAAATGTTGATACTTCGTGACCACATAGTTTGGGGTATCAATTGAAGGGTACAAGTTTGCTGTTTTCTAATAATGATATAGTGTCAAGTACAAGTACATCATGCATAAGTATATATACGTAAATTATTATATAATGTATATTTGAGCTGAAACCGAACATAAAATTTTGACATATTTCGCGATCTTTGAAGAATATAAACACTCAATTAATAAGTGTACTTATTTTTCTGTATTAATTTGTATCTTTTGCGCACACAAAACCTTTTCAAATGATACCAAAGTTATATGATATATGGGATCACAAGGCATCTAATTATTCACATATGTGTGGGTTGAATACCTTAAATTAACCCACGGTGGTAAATGTTTTTTCAGCATGTGCCGCGGACGCTACGTGTACAGCTTTGGACGCCAATTCCGAGTGTGTGAAGGACATGTGTATGTGTAAATCCGGCTACTCCATCAATACCTCGAAACTTTGCAGCATGAGTAAGTGTTAACATAAATATACACGATTTGTTCTGAAAAAAATATGTTGAAACTTCAGCAGTCCTGAAGATCAGGACCGGTATAATTCAGAAAATAACTTAAATCATTTCCGAATTTCAGTTAGTTTCTTTAATTTATTATCTCATTGGTCATATAATATAATGAGTTGGTAAATACTATTTTGATAAAAAATCATAACATTTTGTTGTTGAAAAAAAACAAAACTTTATACATCACGTTTGATGTGAGACAGAAATATTGCAAGAACTTGACATGGGTATTGTAATTACTTCAGAAGTTTCATGAATAACGGCCCTGGGCAACAACCAAACGGAACTTGACCCTTGTCCCCGTTTTTCCTATTATATTTTTGAATTTTTTTCTTTGGACAAAGTAGCCATTTCCATGGGTGGATCCCAGAACTGACGTTAGAGGTGAATACATTGAAATAATTGAAAAGAAAGGTTTAACGATTTCTATTCCTAAATGGTGTATTTTGAGAGTATTTTATTAATGTCTTTCTACGGTATTGTATTGGACGATTTAAGGGAGGGCGCGCGACGAGTTCGCCTCCCCCCCCCCCATTGATCTGCTAGTGATAAAAGTCACCCGCTTGTAACAAAAGTCGCCATTAGAGTAGCTAAGTAGCAAAGTTATTATGTCATTGTCAAAAAAGGAAACAAGGTACGCTTATATATAATTGCAGACAATTGTATAATAATAATTTGTAATATTTTCAGCGGGAGGATCGGACGGTATCAAAGCTTCGATTGTAGCGATGCTAGGCTGCCTTGTCCTCAGTTACCTGCGCATGTAAACTAGCAGTGCATCAGGAGGAGAATGATATCCGCATTGGAAACGAAATAAGACTGGCAATGGACTCTGAATAGTGATTTTGATTATTTCCATCTGGGCTTGCTTCATTTAAGGATCTTAGTCGTTTACATTAATCATCTAATGAACCAGTCCATGTAACCACGCCCCCAGGTATGGGGGTATACAGGGGATAGCGGGGATATGGGCCATGTTTTAACTTGGATGTGTCACCGCAGAGTCGAGTGAATGCTATGGTTTTGTTTTCACGCAGAAAAAAATAGCGGGGGATGGGCCTTACCTAGGATGTCACCAGGGTGTGGGGGCATTTGGCGTACATTTTACCAGCAGTTTGAGCCCGTAGGGCGGGGATTTTATAAAAATTGAAACCAATGTCCCCGCTTTTCCCAGGACCTGGGGAGTGGGTCGTGAAAACAATTGACTGGTGCATAAACTATGCAAAATCTGCAAAATTAGCAACCAGAATTTCTAAGAAAGTATTCAATATTCTACTTAAATAATTATTTTGACCATACATCATTGCCCCTATTCATACTATTGGTCATTTATGAATTACCAGTTAGCCGATTAGATGCATCGTTCTTAAGTCTAATTAAGACAAATATTGAATACCTGTTCATAAACCTGTTCATAAAACAATTGAAAAAAACAACATGCCATTAAGTTCAGTTAACGAATATTCTTCGACTAAGATCTCTAATGAAAAGCCTTCCAGCTCATATCATCAATGTGCAAGAATCGTTATGAGATAGTCAAAACCAACAAGACTTAATTTGTAACATCCAACTATTCTTACGTGAACAAAGATGCAAACCGATAGCTTTCAACAAATACATCATATCAAATAGCTTAACGGTGGTATTTAATACACGGCTGCATATATGATCGTAAGAAGGTTCCTGCACGTCAACAAGAGCTCCATCCTATGAATTGTTAAATTTGAATTCCGTCACTAAAAACAATTCGTTTGAAATAACATGAGGTGAATGGCCTTTATTTTAAGATACAGTGTATTTTTCTCACACTAATTTGGTATTGAAATACTTTTTCCCCGAACGTAAAAGTATAAATCCCAATTTTACGTTTTAAAAACTAAATGTTTAAACCCTCAGACCATTTTTGTATGTAGGAGTCGGTATAATCAATATTATCCCGTCATTAATTTTAAGCATTCTTTATAATTTACAGGCAAAATTTTAATTCCCAATTTAATAAAGACGGGACATTTTTCCCAATCACAAAGGCTCATTCCCAATATGGTAAGAGAAGAATACACTAAGATAAAAAAGGTGACGTTGAAGCTTCATCAGAAGCAACCATAAACAAAATTGCTCCTGGCAGATCGGTTGAGCTTCAAGCCATTGCGTTGGATTTCCTGATTTGTCGGGTGGCATTTTGTTATGTAAATATGTTTCACACGTTGTATGCTTTTGTATGCATATATCAACAACATATAAACAATAGTTATACCGCTTTTTAATTACTTTTTTATATTGTTCCGTACCTAACTTAAATAGTTCTGTTCAAAAACATTATTGTCAATTCCGTGTTGTCATCGAAGAAATATATTCTTAAGTTTTACCTATAATATTTTGGATTGAACGGGTTTTATCTCAAACATATTTTCTATCTTAAACAAATTGCTTAATTTCAGCACACACGTTACAAATGTTCGATTGATATCATGTATTTATGCAAACGAGAATATGTTTAAAAGATTTTATAGCTATTTGACAATAAAGAACTATTTCTTATTTTCGAGTTGCTTTTATGGTGTGAGTTTTACATTTGTGCAATTTCAGCTATTGAATACACGGTTACAATATTGTTATCAGTTAATAATATTTCCATAAATGCATTTTAGTAAGAAGGTTTATTACTCAAAATTTATGTTTGCCATACATGTGTATGTATTGATTTTAAATACAAGAATCACTTTAATGACTAAGACTGTTCACTTTCGATGCACTAGACTAATCTATTTAGAAACAAAACTATTTAGTTTGTCAAATGCATCCTAATAACCCTTTAACCAGCATAGTGTTTGAGATTGAACTGTGTCTTCTAGTCCAGCGTATGTGTAAATGTGCAGTTGAACCTGATTAAAACCAATAACGGCTGACTGTTGATTAAATGAAATAAAAGTACGGACTATTTGAATGAAATAAACTACCGCCCCGTTTAATACAAACACCGATATAGTTCAACGTTGCCAAACAAGAATCAACATTAGATCATGATTTATTTCATACATATCGGTGAAATAATAAATAACATTTTGGTAAATGATAACTTGATCTGGCTCGATCATTTCATAGCAGACAACTCAGGACTACTTTGTCTCGTCTTTTGTAAGATTTCCTTCCCTTGACTTGAAAAAGTACATGTATTGCACAAATTATCACTATTAACAATTATCAACATCTTTTCAAAAAAGTCGATCAAGCGGCCCGGCGGCCTAGTGGCCTAAAATGGTATTCTATTTCAAAGCAGGTATACATGCCTCTTCTTTTAAAACAATGATACATTAACTGTTTTAATGCTCAAATTATCATCATGAAGAGATTATCATTGTTTTCTTCAAAAAAGTCAATCAACCTGGCGGCCTAGCGGCGTGAAGTTAGCGGTCTGGTGGCCTAGCGGCCTAAAATTAATTTCTTTTTTAAAGCATTTATTCATGCGTTTTCTTCTAAAACAATGTTAAATTTATGGTTTCTATTCACAAATCAACATCCTTTAGCGAATATCTGCATTTCACCCCAAATTCGACCAGCCTATGTGTAAATGTTCAGATGAACCTGATTAATGTCATTAAATGCTGACTGTTGATTAAACGAAATAAAGGTACGGAATATTTTAATGAAATAAACTACCATCCCGTTTCATAGAAACAATTTCGAACACCGATATAGTTCAACGTTGCCAAACGAGAAACAACATAAGATCATTATTTATTTCATACATATCGGTGAAATAACAAAAAAAAATATTGGTGAATGATAACTTGATGCGCTTACTCTGGCTCGATCATTTCATAGCAGACAACTCGGGACTACATTTTTCGTCTTTTGTAAGATTTGCTTCCCTTGACTTGAAAAAAGTACATGTATATTACAAGTAGAGTATACATGTTTGTTGGTGTCGGTGATGCAGCAATTGACACAATGGCCATTCGACGTTTGGTGTGTAATTTGCTTATTTTTTTCATGCACAACTTTTTTCAAAACACAGACTTTTAAGAAATAACTATGCAAATTTATGAAATTAATAATGTAAACAACAACATTGAAAATGCCAGAGAAAAACAACAAATTGAAAATAAACAGCAACAAAAAGAAAATGAGGTATAGCAAGTAAGGTTCAAAACCACCGTAGATATGAACCAATTATTATATGTAAACATTACCGAAAACACATTAAAAAGAATAAACAATAATATAAAAGTGTGTACGTGAAGTAAGACGCCTAGCGGCGTGAAGTTTGCGGCCTGGCGGCCTTGCGACCTAGCGGCGTGAAGTTGGCGGCCAAGCGGCCTATTATTTTCTCTATTTCATAGCAATCATTCATGCGCTTTCTTGGAAAACAATGTTTTTCATTCATATATTTACATAGCGGCCTTAAATTGTTTTCTATTCAATGCATTTTTATATGCGTTTTCTTTTAAAACAATGATCAATTAACTGCTTTAATTCACAAATTACCAATCTCACACGATTAAAAACATTTATTTCAAAAAGTCGATAAAGCAGTTCAGCGGCCTAGCGGCCGACCGGCGAAAAGTAAGCCGCCTGGCGGCCTAGCGGCCTAAAATGGTAACCTATTTCAAAGCATTTATACATACCTTTTCTTCAAAAACAATGTTATTTTAACTATTTGTATGCACAAATTATCACTCTGAAGCGATTATCAACATTTTTTTTTTTAAAGTCGAGCAAGCAGTCAGCTATTTCAAAGCATGTAAACATGACTGTTCTTCTAAAACAATGATATATTTACTGTTTTATGCAGAATGTATCATTCTGACGCGATTTTCAACATTTATAAAAAGATAGTCGATCAAGCATTTCAGCAGCCTAGCGGCGTGAAGTTTGCGGCCTAACAGCCTAGCGGCTTACAATGGTTTCCTCTTTCAAAGTATGTATACATGCTTGTTCTTCTAAAACAATGTATAATTCACTCTTTTTCATGCACAAATTATCACACTAGACAATTGTCAACATCTTTTCAAAAAAGTCGATCAAGCAGTTCAGCGCCCTAGCGGCCTAGCGGCGTAAAGTTAGCGGCCCGGCGGCCTAGCGGCCTAAAATGGTATTCAATTTCAAAGCATGTATTCATGCCTCTTCTTCTAAAACAATGATATACTAATTGTTTTAATGCACAAATAATCACCATGAAGAGATTATCATTTTTCTTTTCGAAAAAGTCGATCAAGCAGTCAGCTATTTCAATGCATTGTTACAAATCTGTTCTTCTAAAACAATGATATATTTACTGTTTTTATGCACAAATTATCACTCCTAAGCAGTTATCAACATATTTTCAAAAAGGTCGATCAAGCACATCAGCGGCCTAGCGGCGTGAAGTTAGCGGTCTGGCGGCCTAGCGGCCTAAAAATGGTTTCTATTTCAAAGCAACACTCTTTAGCGAATATCTGCATTTTCTCTAAATTTCGACCAGCCTATGTGTAAATGTGCATATGGACCTGATTAAAGTCATTAAAGGCTGACTCTCTAAATTTCGACCAGCCTATATCGGTGAATAATAAAAAAAATATTGGTGAATGATAACTTGATCAGTTCACTCTGACTCAATCATTTTACGGCAGACAATTCGGGATTCCTTTTTGCGTCTTTTTTCAGATTTGCTTCCCTTGACTTGAAAAAAGTACATGTATATTACAAGTAGAGCATACATGTTTGTTTGTGTCGGTAATGCAGCAATTGACACAATCGCCATTCGACGTTTGGTGTGGAATTCGCTGATTTTTTTTTTATGCTCAACTTTTTTCAAAACACAGACTTTTAAGAAATAACTATGCACAATTATGAAATTAATAATGTATACAACAACATTGAAAACGCCAGAGAAAAACAGCAAACTGAAAATAAACAGCAACAAAAAGAAAATGAGGTATAGCAAGTAAGGTTCAAAACCACCGTAGATATGAACCAATTATTATATGTAAACATTACCGAAAACACATTAAAAAGAATAAACAATAATATAAAAGTGTGTACGTGAAGTAAGACGCCTAGCGGCGTGAAGTTTGCGGCCTGGCGGCCTGGCGGCCTTGCGACCTAGCGGCGTGAAGTTGGCGGCCAAGCGACCTATTATTTTCTCTATTTCATAGCAATCATTCATGCGCTTTCTTGGAAAACAATGTTTTTCATTCATATATTTACATAGCGGCCTTAAATTGTTTTCTATTCAATGCATTTTTATATGCGTTTTCTTTTAAAACAATGATCAATTAACTGCTTTAATTCACAAATTACCAAACTCAAACGATTATAAACATTTATTCCAAAAAGTCGATCAAGCAGTTCAGCGCCCTAGCGGCATAGCGGCGTAAAGTTAGCGGCCCGGCGGCCTAGCGGCCTAAAATGGTATTCAATTTCAAAGCATGTATTCATGCCTCTTCTTCTACAACAATGATATACTAATTGTTTTAATGCACAAATAATCACCATGAAGAGATTATCATTTTTCTTTTCGAAAAAGTCGATCAAGCAGTCAGCTATTTCAATGCATTGTTACAAATCTGTTATTCTAAAACAATGATATATTTACTGTTTTTATGCACAAATTATCACTCCTAAGCAGTTATCAACATATTTTCAAAAAGGTCGATCAAGCACATCAGCGGCCTAGCGGCGTGAAGTCAGCGGTCTGGCGGCCTAGCGGCCTAAAAATGGTTTCTATTTCAAAGCAACACTCTTTAGCGAATATCTGCATTTTCTCTAAATTTCGACCAGCCTATGTGTAAATGTGCATATGAACCTGATTAAAGTCATTAAAGGCTGACTCTCTAAATTTCGACCAGCCTATATCGGTGAAATAATAAAAAAAATATTGGTGAATGATAACTTGATCAGTTCACTCTGACTCAATCATTTTACGGCAGACAATTCGGGATTCCTTTTTGCGTCTTTTTTCAGATTTGCTTCCCTTGACTTGAAAAAAGTACATGTATATTACAAGTAGAGTATACATGTTTGTTTGTGTCGGTAATGCAGCAATTGACACAATCGCCATTCGACGTTTGGTGTGGAATTCGCTGATTTTTTTTTTATGCTCAACTTTTTTCAAAACACAGACTTTTAAGAAATAACTATGCACAATTATGAAATTAATAATATATACAACAACATTGAAAACGCCAGAGAAAAACAGCAAACTGAAAATAAACAGCAACAAAAAGAAAATGAGGTATAGCAAGTAAGGTTCAAAACCACCGTAGATATGAACCAATTATTATAAGTAAACATTACCGAAAACACATTAAAAAGAATAAACAATAATATAAAAGTGTGTACGTGAGGTAAGACGCCTAGCGGCGTGAAGTTTGGGGCCTGGCGGCCTGGCGGCCTTGCGACCTAGCGGCGTGAAGTTTGCGGCCAAGCGACCTATTATTTTCTCTATTTCATAGCAATCATTCATGCGCTTTCTTGGAAAACAATGTTTTTCATTCATATATTTACATAGCGGCCTTAAATTGTTTTCTATTCAATGCATTTTATATGCGTTTTCTTTTAAAACAATGATCAATTAACTGCTTTAATTCACAAATTACCAAACTCAAACGATTATAAACATTTATTCCAAAAAGTCGATAAAGCAGTTCAGCGGCCTAGCGGCCGACCGGCGAAAAGTAAGCCGCCTGGCGTCCTAGCGGCCTAAAATGGTAACCTATTTTAAAGCATTTATACATACCTTTTCTTCAAAAACAATGATATTTTAACTGTTTGTATGCACAAATTATCACTCTGAAGCGATTATCAACATTTTTTTTTTAAAGTCGAGCAAGCAGTCAGCTATTTCAAAGCATGTAAACATGACTGTTCTTCTAAAACAATGATATATTTACTGTTTTATGCAGAATGTATCATTCTGACGCGATTTTCAACTTTTATAAAAAGATAGTCGATCAAGCATTTCAGCAGCCTAGCGGCGTGAAGTTTGCGGCCTAACAGCCTAGCGGCTTACAATGGTTTCCTCTTTCAAAGTATGTATACATGCTTGTTCTTCTAAAACAATGTATAATTCACTCTTTTTCATGCACAAATTTATAACACTAGACAATTGTCAACATCTTTTAAAAAAAGTCGATCAAGCAGTTCAACGCCCTAGCGGCCTAGCGGCGTAAAGTTTGCGGCCCGGCGGCCTAGCGGCCTAAAATGGTGTTCAATTTCAAAGCATGTATTCATGCCTCTTCTTAAAACAATGATATACTAATTGTTTTAATGCACAAATAATCACCATGAAGAGATTATCATTTTTCTTTTCGAAAAAGTCGATCAAGCAGTCAGCTATTTCAATGCATGTTTACAAACCTGTTCTTCTAAAACAATGATATATTTACTGTTTTTATGCACAAATTATCACTCCTAAGCAGTTATCAACATATTTTCAAAAAGGTCGATCAAGCACATCAGCGGCCTAGCGGCGTGAAGTTAGCGGTCTGGTGGCCTAGCGGCCTAAAAATGGTTTCTATTTCAAAGCAACACTCTTTAGCGAATATCTGCATTTCCTCTAAAATTCGACCAGCCTATGTGTAAATGTGTATATGAACCTGATTAAAGTCATTAAAGGCTGGATGTTGATTAAACGAAATAAAGGTACGGAATATTTGAATGAAATAAACTACCGTCCCGTTTAATTGAAACAATTACAAAAACCGATATAGTTCAACGTAGCCAAACGAGAATCAACATTAGATAATTATTTATTTTACACATATCGGTGAAATAATAAAAAAAATATTGGTGAATGATAACTTGATCAGTTCACTCTGACTCAATCATTTTACGGCAGACAATTCGGGATTCCTTTTTGCGTCTTTTTTCAAATTTGCTTCCCTTGACTTGAAAAAAGTACATGTATATTACAAGTAGAGTATACATGTTTGTTGGTGTCGATAGTGCAGCAATTGAGGCAGCCTATTGTTTGTTGTATTTTAAAGCAACTATTCATGCGCTTTCTTGGCAAACAAATAAATCAATGTTTTTCATTCATATATTCACAAAGCGGCCTTAAATTGTTTTCTATTCAGTGCATTTTTATGCGTTTTCTTTCAAAACAATAATCAATTAACTGCTTTAATTCACACATTATCAATCTAAAATATTATAAACATTTTTCCCAAAAAGTCGATAAAGCAGTTCAGCGGCCTAGCGGCGTTAAGTAAGCGGCCTGGCGGCCTAGCGGCCTAAAATAGTATCCTATTTCAAAACATGTTCACTTGCCATTTCTTCTCTTCTAAAACAATGATATTTTAACTGTTTTTATGCGCAAATTATCACTCTGAAGCGATTATCAACATTTTTTTTAAATGCGAGCAAGCAGTCAGCTAATTCAAAGCATGTAAGCATGCCTGTTCTTCTAAAACAATGATTTCTTTACTGTTTTCTGCACAAAGTATCATTCTGAAGCGATTTTCAACTTTTATAAAAAGATAGTCGATCAAGCATTTCAGCAGCTTAGCGGCGTGAAGTTAGCGGCTTACAATGGTTTCCTTTTTCAAAGTATGTATACATGCTTGTTCTTCTAAAACAATGTATTATTGACTCTTTTTCATGCACACATTTCTCTCTAAACAATTATCAACATCTTTTCAAAAAAGTCGATCAAGCAGTTCAGCGCCCTAGCGGCCTAGCGGCGTGAATTGAGCGGCCCGGCGGCCTAGCGGCCTAAAATGGTATTCTATTTCAATGCATGTATACACACCTCTTCTTCTTAAACAGTGATATACTAATTGTTTTAATGCACAAATAATCACCATGAAGATATTATCATTTTTCTTTTCGAAAAAGTCGATCAAGCAGTCAGCTTTTTCATTTCCTGTTTACATGCCTGTTCTATTAACACAATGATATATTTACTTTTTTATGCACAAATTATCACTCTTAAGCAATTATCAACATATTTTCAAAAAGATCGATTAAGCACTTCAGCGGACTAGCGGCGTGAAGTTAGAGGCCTGGCGGCCGAGCGGCCTAAAATGGTTTCTATTTCAAAGCTACATCCTTTAGCGAATATCTGCATTTCTCTCCAAATTCGACCAGCCTATGTGTAAATGTGCAGATGAACCTGATTACAGTCATCAATGACTGGCTGTTGATTAAACGAAATAAAGGTACGGAATATTTGAATGAAATAAACTACCGTCCCATTTCATAGAAACAATTTCAAACACCGATAAAGTTCAACGTAGCCAAACGAGAATCAACATTAGATAATTATCTATTTTATACATATCGGTGAAATAATAAAAAAAATATTGGTGACTGATAACATGATCAATTCACTCTGGCTCGATCATTTCATGGCAGATAACTCGGGACTACTGTTTTTCTTCTTTTGTTAGATTTGCTTCCCTTGACTTGAAAAAGTACATGTATTTTACAAGTAGAGTACATGTTTGTTTGTGTCGGTAGTGGAGCAATTCACTTAATGGCCGATCGCGTTTGGTGTGGAATTCGCTGATTTTGTTTATGCACAACTTTATTTTAAACACAGACTTTTAAGAAATAACTATGCAAAATTATGAAAGTACTGATGTAAACAACAACATTGAATACGCCAGAGAAAGACAACAAACTGAAAATAAACAGCAACAAAAAGAAAAGGTATCGCAAGTAAGGTTCAAAACCGTCGATGTGAACCAATTACTATCTGAGAACATTAAGTACATAAAAAAGAATAAACAATAATACAAAAGTATGTAGGTGAAGTTGGCGACCTAGCGCGTGAAGTTAGCGGCCTGGCGGCCTAACGGCGTAAAGTTGACGGCCAAACTGCCTAGCAGCCTATTATTTTCTCCATTTGAAAGCAATTATTCATGCGCTTTCTTGGAAAACAATGATAAATCAATGCTTTTCATTCATATATTCACATAGCGGCCTTAAATTGTTTTCTATTCAGAGCATTTTTATATGCGTTTTCTTTTAAAACAATGACCACTTAACAGTTTAATGCACAAATTATCAATCTGAAACGATTATTGACATGTTTTCTAAAATGTCGATCAAGCAGTTCAGCGGCCTAGCGGCGTGAAGTAAGCGGCCTGGTGGCCTGGCGGCCTGGCGGCCTAAAATGTTATCCTATTTCAAAGTATGTATACATGCCTTTTCTTCTAAACAATGATATTTTAACTGTTTTTTTGTTCAAATTATCACGCTGAATCGATTATCAACACTTGTTTTTAAAGTCGAGCAAGCAGTCAGCTATTTCAAAGCATGTAAACATGCATGTTCTCCTAAAACAATATTTTAGCGAATATCTGCATTTTCCCCCAATTTCGACCAGACTGTGTGTACATGTGCATATGAACCTGATTAAAGTCATTAAAGGCTGGCTGTTGATTGAACGAAATAAAGGTACGGAATATTTGAATGAAATAATCTACCGCCCCATTTCATAGAAACAATTTCAAACACCGATACTGGTTCGCCCGTACCACTTTTTCGCCCACCCAGTTAAAACCAGTAAAAACGAAATATTTAACACAAATCAGTCTGGCGTTTCATTGCGGCATCACTTTTGACCTATATCAGCTGTTTTTTGCGTTCAAATGTAAGTAGTATGTGAAATTCGACCCAAATAAACATTGTTTACACTTCTGACCTTGTAAGTTGCACGCGGGAATGATGTCATCACGCGCGCTTTCATTTGCATGAGGCCCTGTAAGGATTTTTGAATTTTTATTATACCTTGCACTATCAGATGACATTATTGATTTGTCATTATAAAGTATAAAAACGGTGTTGAATTATACAAATACCATAAATTGCTGTATTTTACATTCAATTTTCGAAAAAGCAAATGGCAAATCCTGAAAACGGTGAAGTAATCGCCGAATTTTTCGTCTAAGGGAAGCAACTTAAATTTGAGTTAATCATTACATTCTTGTACGGACATGCGTTGTCCCTCTTCGGAAGTCTATAAATAAGCATACATAATGTACATGTATGTCATGTTTTAAGAAAGAATCCCGGTAGCTTTTAAATTTTCTGCAGAGATGGCTTACCGAGTAGGTGTTGTATCATTATAGTTCAACGTAGCGAAACGAGAATCAACATTAGGTAATTATTTATTTCATACTTATCGGTAAAACAATAATAAAAATTATAAAATATATTGGTGAATGACAACATGATCTGTTCACTCTGGCTTGATCATTTCATGGCAGACAACTCGGAACTATTGTTTTCTGTCTTTTGTAAAATTTGCTTCCCTTGACTTGAAAAAGTACATGTATATTACAAATAGACTACATGTTTGTTTGTTTGTGTCGGTAGTGGAGCAATTGACTCAATGGCCAATCGCGTTTGGTGTGGAATTCGCTGGAACACAGACTTTTAAGAAATAATTATGCAAACGTATGAAAATAATGACAACATTGAATACGCCAGAGAAAAACAACGAACTGAAAATAAACAGCAACGATTTGAAAATGGGGTAGAGCAAGTAAGGTTTAAAACCGTAGAGGTGAACCAATTACTATCTGAAAACATATCTTAGCGGCCATGCGGCCTAGCGGCGTGAAGTTAGCGGCCTAGCGGTCTAGCGACCTAGCGGCGTGAAGTTGGCGGCCTATTTTTCTCTATTTCAAAGCAATTATTCATGCACTTGCTTGGAAAACAATGATAAATCAATGTTTTTCATTCATTTATTCACATAGCTGCCTTAGTTTGTATTCTTTTCAGGGCATTTTTATATTTGTTTTCTTCTTAAACAATGATCAAATAACTGTTTTAATGCACAAACTATCAATCTCAAGCGATTATATACATTTCCTCCAAAAAACGATCAAGCAGTTCAGCGGTCTAGCGGCCAAGCGGTGTGAAGTTAGCAGCCTGGCGGCCATAAATGGTATCCTATTTCAAAGCATGTATACTTGCCTTTTCTTCTAAAACGGATTGAATTTACTTAAGTCAGACATGTCTTCTAAAGCAAACAAAAAAATCTGACGATAATGGGCAAAGGAAACAAGCCACATTTGGAGCAGATATATCAGTCCCACACTATTGACGATGCCAGTACACGAGCCCTCATCCATTCCATGTGGTACACATCGTCACCTTAGTGCAAGAACACAATATCTGCTTCTGTTTCTAAATGCAGTGATTTGGATATTGCACTAAGGTTACGACATGTACTACAGTTTTTAGTATGAGAACTGGGGCTGAAGAACGTAACATGAGATGCAGTGACGTTCACCTGGGGCTGGACCCTGAAACTGGCCGTAAGTTCATTGAACTTAAAACGGAACGACAAAAACAAACAAGGACTGGTGAAACGCTTGAGATAAAAGGTAAAAGGGGGATTAAATTTTGAAAACATGCAAATCAATTATCATAGATTACAAATGCTGATGAAATTATTTCAGACAAAATCAGTCTCGTGCGTACGCAACTGACACAGAGGGTGAACCACGCTGAGATTGTGTTCATTTATTCAAAGTGTATAGGGACCGGCGCCCTATGAATCTCTGGACCATGAAAGACCACTTCTTCTGAGTGTTTGTACCGGCCAGCAGAAAGGTTGGTTCAAGAATTTTGCCATGGGCATCAACTCTATCTACAGCATAATGAACAACATGAAGGCTGATGTTGGCATAGAGGACCCTACCATAACGTCACAGTTGCCGTATAGGTATTAATTGCCATTATCAAATAATGCATTATTTTTAAATGAACAAACATCTTTGCGATTGATTTCAACACCTACAAAAAAGAATGAACTGACCATTTTATATATGAACTATTTCATGGAATATGCTGTTACAAATAACCCGCTTGGTAGGTATCGGTTGAATATTTACTTGGTCACATGTGCTAGTAATAGAGTTGTAGAATATTTTCACCTACACACTCTTACCGCATACATGTATGCACAAGCATTTTTAATTTCATTGACTTCTTTCCTTCAATTGTTTACCTTCATCAACTCATAAATTCAGTTTTCTTTTTAATCTTTCAGTGCTCGTTAAAGGCTTCTTAAAAGTCTGAACGATAAAAGAGTCCCGCCTTATCAAATAGTTCATTCAGCTCTGTCGATTTCCGTTATCTTGTCGTCGAAGAAAAGTTCCGAAGTCTGCCCTCCATCCTTCAAAAAACATATTCGGGCCCATCCTTGACATTTCCTCCGTGATTTTTCGTAAACACAACATTTAAGGGAAACGTCTCATTCAACTTTCATCAATATTAAACCAATTCGATATCTCAACAACAAAAGACCCTGCACAGCGCCATGAATGAAAGAAGAAATACTATCCGATCCAGATGATTCCGGACACTCATAGCGACATTGAATAAATAAACACTAAGAAAAACACTGAACAAAAACTGCCTTTGACTTTACGCACTCACATCATTATAAGTCCATATTTGTTAGTTTCAATCTGTTAAAATTGTTCCTGAATTTACAAAAAAATGTCACATGTTCACAGTTGCATGCACTTGTTTTTTTCTTCGCGGTATATTTTTTTTCTATCCACAATATGTTTGCTTAAGTACTTTGATTTGTGCCTAAATAGATGTTAAAAATTTCAAGTTTCGTTGATAGTTTAAGTGTTTATCTAAAATTAATTTTATTTGCAACAACTATTTCCTTGAAGTATGGAACATTTTAGTGGGGGTACTGCTCGAGCGAATAAGTTAACTTGACAGAGCGGTTATGGCGCAGTTACTTCCCTTTGCAAAGAGGCCCCAGAAATGGACTGTCGACAAACAAATTTGTCTACGGCGGGGAAACATATCGGTAAAAAACGTGAGAAATGCATTAAATAATTCGACAATGTGTCGAATTCAGTGTAAGATCGTATTTAAATTCGCTCCTGGTAACAGAAAAAAAATCACTCGTGGTTACGCCACTTGTGAAAATATTTTTCTCTGTGACCACTCGTAAAATAAGTAACGATCTGACACTGATTTTAACAAATATCCTCTAAATATTGATATTACGATTACAGTGACAGTAAAATAGGTCTGTTAAGATGACAATCGAAAACCGGTCCAAGAAACAGAAGTGAAAAACATTAAACATTCTTTAGTACATATGTTTTAACTATTTACTTGTGAATCCACTGTGAAAATCATAAATATGGTATTTAAATTATACTTATCTTTGGTCTGAACACTGATATTACTCCTTCTTTGAAACTACATATATCCATAATTGCGTTAATTTTGACGACAGAGATATTGAAATTCATCTTTGTTGCCAAACTATTTTATATAATTTCGTATCCATTTTCCACTTTCAAAATTGTTTAGATCTAAAAACGGGTTAAAGCAATACCGGCATATTCAACACTGATGAAATCTCCTTTTTAAAATTTAATTTGAAATTTTCATCTTTATTTTTAACTGATTGAACGGCGTTTTAATACTAGTAATGCTCTTGTGTTTACCAAAACGTTTTCATCCATTGACTGCGTATCTCGTCCTGGTTACATTTCATGTTAAAAACCAATAGAGTTGCTTTACAAATGTCACGTGAGTATCGCTTGATTAAATCTACAGGACGACTTAACCGATTGGACAAAAAGCAGTTATAGGTAATAGTTCCGTCAGCACATGAGCCCCCGCCCCATTTTTCCGACACGGCTACCGTTTCATTGTCATTTTCTGTATCAAAACCGAGAGCCAGTACCAAGGGAAGCAACTGCGCAGGTATAGCAACGCCAAGGGAAGCAAATCAGTCGTGTTTTTTCGGAGAATGCGTAACAAGGGGTAATTTGTAACAAAACTACCGGCTAATGAAAGTGATTTATACTTAAAAAAAATCTTGTATTAAACGTGAAAATTATCAATCTATTACATCGTTATGTAATAATTAGATGTCAAATATGATTTAGTATTTTACCACGACCTTAGGTCGATATATCAAATAGACTTCTAGTTAGAATGTTGGCCATTCGATGCCTCGTCGAAACAGCGGGGCGTAATAGGGAGAAATAATTCCGTAAAGTGTTTTTCTCGTTTTAATCAGAGATAACTTGCTCGAGCATTTAATTAAGGTATTTTGTCTAGTGTACTACAGAGAATTATGAAAAATAAGAAATAAAATGTTATGGTTCGAAAACACTAAGGCGTACCAATTACGTACAGCAAACGCATGCGCAGTTACGTCAAAATAGTTCTATAACCCAAATGCTCATAATTCTGACCGTTCGCCCTTCGTCAAATGTAGAACACTTCGTCATTAGTACACGATGTTGATCTGATCATCATCATCAGTTTATGTTTTATACTAATTTCTTTAAGCTCTTGGGTGGGAGATGGACACCTTAACCTCTGGTCCTGACCATCATTACAGTCTTTATGCATGATCTGATAATTTGATTAAGGAAATGAATAACGTGACTACAATGTTTTGGCTGGTTACGGTATTGAATCGTTCCATTGCCACAAAAATACATAATCGTGCGACCTACATATTGAAAAATATGGTCCCGGACAACCTATATACAAAACAAGCTCGTTCGGTCCGGGAGAGGTATTAAAAGATCGGGGCGGAGACAATTTGCACTGAGTTGAATCAAATCCTCAAATACCCTCCACATGAGGTAGATAGTGTTCTATTTGCACAGACGTTTTTGTTATTCTCTTTAGTGTGTGAAAAGAAAACATGGTCCAGTATTATCCCTTCTGCTTTTCAACCAGTTGTTTACGGATGAAGAAAGCCAATGTATAAAGTATTTGCACTACAAATATTAAACTTTGAAGTAACATAGAGTCATATGACACCACACTGACACCGATTCACAGTTGTTGATTGTGTTTTACTGATCAAACATTGCATGAACTGAGGTCTATAACGTTCAAATAATGAAACACTTAATAGATGTTCACAGGCCGTAGACGTATGTTTTGGTAGTCTAGGTTTTGAACTGAAGTCAACGCCTCCATTGTTAATATCTTACAGAAAGGCCCATTATATATCAAAGTGTTAGCATGGAACTTAAGTTGAAACCATTTCAACATGGTAATTTTAATAATTTGACGCATTCAGTATTGTTATATATTATAATATGCAAATATCACAATACCGTACAAAATGTTGTAGTGTTTAATTCGACGTTTTCTTAACGTCTATATATTAAAAAAGGGGCGTGCTCAATTGCCTAAGTGTTTTGAATGTAAACAATTTTTCTAAAGCAACGGATGAAAAATGATGAGAACAATTTTGATATTGAATCGTTATGTGACAATTAAGGTTTTTCATATTATTATAAATATGATGTCAGCTATTGATATATTGTTTTGAGATATCTAAAGTATCAGGGGTTTTGTCTAGGTTATGATTAAACTTTTCATGCTATAAATCAAACAATTTATAAACAACTATTTAGCAAAAAAGTGATAGAGGAAGAAAATGCCATGTCCATATACCATCAAATGAAAATTCTTTGTACGGCGTTCAATCATTTTAAATAAAGAGGACGAATTTAAATGAAATAAAACAAGCATTCATTTGTGTTGGATCCAAATGTCCTTATTGTGTTTAGACCGTTTTGGGCTATATAATAATAATAATAATAATAATAATAATAATAATAATAATAATAATAAATAAGAATAGTATAATAATAATTATAATAATAATAATAATAATAATAATAATAATAATAATAATAATAATAATAATAATAAAAAATAAGAATAGAATAATAATAATGATAATGATAATGATAATAATAATAATGATAATAGAACTAATAATAATAATAATAATAATAATAATAATAATAATAATAATAATAATAATAAAATTAAAAAAAAATAATAATAATATTAATACTAATAATTATAATAATAATGATAATAATAATGATAATAATGAGATAATAGAACATTTTCTTCAACAAGCACTCATTAACTAATGAGGTTTTGTTTTCAGTCTCAAGTATAACAAAAAAATAATGACCCCATAATATATACACCATAGAATAATGAGCCGGGATCATCATTTGACCTTTCAGTAAAAAAGTATCTGCACAAAAAGAATAGTCCTTAATACAAAAAGAACCCTTAGAAATGGGATCCATTGTTCAACACTATATCTAAAAATGTTTCACCTAAAGCTGCACTCTCACAGATTGAACGTTTTGACAACTTTTTTTAATTTTTTTTTGTCTTGGAACGAGTTAAAAAAAATTTGCGAAAATCCATGGAAAACAGTTTAGTAAGACTGCTGTCAAAAATAGATCGCAGATATTTATTTTCAAGTTCAAAAGTCAATGTTTTATGCATTTTTCTTAAACCGTTAGTAACGGTTTAGGTCATAAAACATTAATTTTCGAACGGAAATCACCGATCTGATTTTTTGTTGATTTGCAGATATTTACGCAAACATTTGCTCTTTCCAAGACAAAAAATAAAAAAAAGTTAAAAAATGGTAAATCTGTGAGAGTGCAGCATTAATATATATAAATACCCAAAGACAAAAAGCTGTGCCGTACATCAATCGGTATATATTTCCAATTTTCAGATACCATATATACATAAATATATATTACGTTTTTACATTTTGAATAAACCGCTTTGGTGCTACTGTTGCTGCTGCAGTTGATTTTGTCGATGATTATTGATTAAGTAAAAACAAAGCATTCAGAGCTCTATGGGTCAAAAACCTTTTGCGATGTTACAGAGCTTTAAATGAGTAAAGAGCTCTGCGGTCCCAGCTCTGCCAGAATGAAACACGCGAGCTACCGATTGATGTCTTAATAGTATACTACATACAGAGACATGAAAACGCTCGTGAATTTTTCGTGAATCCAAGAAGCAGTTTACTATAAATGTTTTATGTTGCGTAAGACGTTATGCTACACATGTGTGTATCGCCAAAGTAATAAATGTTTAGTTAAATTAAACCATCTCCGCCGCCGCTGTTCGGAAACCGTTGTACATTTGAAAATGGCGATATCGTTGACAATTTTTTTTTAGTTTAAACATTATATATTTTACAACGTTTGTAAAGAAAGCTGTGATAGCTTATACTACGTCACTCTCGTTGGCACGATGTTGCGCGAGATGTTGGGATTGTGTCGTGGTGGAAACCGGAGCACCCGTTGAAAAAACCCACTTGTCCAGATTGGTGACCACAAACCAAACTCACATGCGCCCAAGCAGGGAATCGAACCAGGGTCGACTGGTGAGAAGCGAGTGCGCTAACCACTGCGCTAACCGGACTACCGAACACTTTTGATTTATCTTCTTTTTTAACATTATGCATTTGGTTGATCAATCTGCTTTTTTCTAATAGTGTTGAAATATCTTTTACTTCGAGAGCCAATTGAAATTAAAGAAAAAATATTCTGGTGCCATTTTATGATTTCCGGGTAATGAGTATATGTGGAGGTCATTAATTTCGGTTACATCGAATGGCTTTCCCGAGCGGCCGCTAAATTTATCAGGAAAAACACGTAAGGTTACGTACAGCATATGTATCCCCGATTAGATTTGCCTTTGCTCAACCATTAAGGTTCGAGCCTTCGTATACGAAAGCACGGCCTCTAAACGCCAGCTCCACCACTTTACGGTGGTGCCAAGAAAAAGAGCTGTCGACACTTCCGTGGTGGAGCTGTGACCTATGTTTCCACCACTTTACGGTGGTGCAAAGAAAAAGAGCTGTCGACACTTCCGTGGTGGAGCTGTGACCTATGTTTACATGAACAAACGTGAGTATGATTTATATTTTATTTTATAATTTCATTTAACGGACATATTTCGAAAATCGGAAAATGTGGTACCGTGTAAAACACTTCTACTGTAGGCTGGTTACTATTTCGTTTCAATATTGTGCAAACTGTGGTGCCAGGTATTTTTCTCCCGAATCGGACTTGTGCATAATTTGAGATCTGATTGCATAGCAAGTACATTTCGGTGCTTACACACCCCGTAAGAACATTATCACGCAAGCAAAAATAACTGTTATGTAAAGTACCTATGCCGGAACACAACAAAACTAATAAGCACTTCTTAAAAAGGAAAAATGCACATATTTATAAAAGTGGTGGCGCTGTTGCCCTAGTGGTGGCGCTATCGAGTAGTGGTGGCGCTATCGAGTATGTTTTGCGCTTGAAGTAATATAAAAAGTTAACGCTTTTGAAATGAATACAAAAGTTGCTATGTTTATCATTCATTGAACATTATGCTGGTTATGCATACTACTTGCGGAAACAAAACTCGACGCGAACTACCTTAACCTTACTGAAGACTCTTTCGAAAACAAACGGCTAGGTGCTGTTAATTTTACCATATAACTATAAGTATCTATAATCTGTGTTCCGATGGCCGTTTTATACTATATCAGTCATTTCAAACAGTGGCTTTCTTGCAACCATACACGCTTCACACTTCAATGATTCTACGATGTCCCGTTTCATGCTCCAGTAGCGCATCGTCAGAAATGTTCTATTTTAAAAATGCATACCACCGCCTGCCGTTGCTATTTTTTGCGCTAAAATTCTGACAAAGTCCTGCCGATGTACTACCGTTCTTAACGGCTTGATACCGTTGCGCTGTCGTACTAGTACGGATCCCCGAAAATCACTGAAAATTTGTGCTCTGGTATAGCTCCGACGAGCCAAATTGGATACAGGGCTTTACAGAATTTCCGTGAAATGCCGCAAATTATATAGAAACGTAAGAGAACATTGCTACACGTGCGATATGTTTTTATTAATAACAAATACTATTTTTTTCATTTGATATAACCGATCTGGTCTGAAATAAATAAAACACGTGCATGTTTTTTTTTAACTTGAAAGGGTAGGTCCAAGCCTTTGTATAGGAATGGCAGTTTGTTCTTGCAGTTAACAATCTTATAACAGGTTCATATTTTCCGGCAATTTCACAAAAGCAATGTGAAGCAACGGTGCCTATTTAGTTACTGTGTTCTGATGGCCGTTTTATATGGTTTAAGTCAATTCAAACAGTGGTTTGCATGCAATACAACCATACAGCATTTCACACCTTAATGACCCCTCGATTTCGTCAACACCCCTTGGCCCCGTTTCATTAATATATCATAATCGTAAAACTTACGTTGCTGAAAAGTCCTCGGGGACGTTTGTGAATATAAGGCCATAATCAATTTGTTACATGTCATTTACGATGTGCCAACGTCGACCGAAGCTATAGCGGAGTAATGTCGTTTTAATCCCGTTTCTCACTCCGTCAGCACATCAGCAGAACTTTTTGTGATCGTTCAAAACTTCAAACCATCGCCTGCCGTTGCCATTATTTTCGCCGAAGTTCTGACTATGTCCTGACGATGTGCTACCGTTCTGAACGATTTGATACCGTTTCGCTGCCGTACTTCTACCGATCCCCCAAAAATCATGCTTTGCTTATAGCTCCGGCTCGCCAAATCGGATAGTTTGACAGGCGCTTTACAGACGTCCTGTAAAATGCCGCCAATGATATAGACACGTCAGAGAACATTGCTAGACGTACGCTATTAAGGACTAATTCATGCTCTTTCTTAATATTACTTTGAATGTACATGTTTTCATTTGATACCGTCCGTTCTTGTCCGAGATACCTAAAACACTTGCATGTTTTTTACATGAAAAGTAAAAGGGGTTATTAGAAACATCATTTGCCCGGTTTCGAATGATAAAACATTATTTTTTAAGTAATTCTAAAAGTTAACAAAAAAAAATGCAAAATTATACCTTATCTATTGAACATAAAATATCTTACCTCCGACACATTTAGAGTCAATCTTGCTAAAAGGTATGTAATGTAGTCCAGGTTAATTAAATCTGTGTACATTTTGACGGTAAAGAAACTTGTATAAATCTTTGCCGTCAAATTATTTAGCTTTTCCTTTAGCCTAACAGTATCCATTTGTTTTTTCAAACGTAGTTCCAATAACACAAAACACAACTTCATATGATAGTCAAACGCATAAGTATCAAACTGTATGTTGCAATCGTAAATTCGTCTCTACCCGAACGCTTTAACCAAGAGAATGCGCGTTGTGTTCATATCGATAGTTGATTTTTCTGATCCAATCAAATTGCGTCTTCGTCGATAGGTGATTTTGGATCCTGTTATTGCCATATTTGGTCAGAAAAATAATTAGGTTTTGCAAAATATGCTCTTTATACCTAAACAATGCAATGAACGTCATAGAAAACGTGTTTGCTACAGGATTGGTAAATTAGGCGGGAAAAGTTTTCACAATATCTGAGCTTGCAAGATTGATTGCAATCGGTTTAAACATGTTCGGTCTACGTATACCATTCTAAACTCTTCGGCTATTTTACATAGAGCCTCGGATGTATTCGAACGGTTTACAATGTCAGAAATGGGTATACTTTGATTGCGCTGCAAGTAGATCGCGTTGTAATTTCAATTCAGCAGTCAAACTTAGTGACATAAGTCTTAGGAAACTTAATTATGTTTGCAATAATATATATCACTGGCAATCTAAACTCAGATGTACACATGCAAGCTAAAACATTACATTAATAAATCATTTTTACGAACTACTTATACTGATGTACCGGTATACATCCGAGGTTGTTTTCGATGTAAAATGGCCGAGGATTTCCGAATGTACGTTTATCTGTGATCCTCCTTGATATGGTAACAAAAGGGACAAAATAAGACATGGGGTACAGAAGAAAACTTTTTATATAACCCTATATATATATACAAAGTATTGTGTAAATCTATAATATATATCTTAAGAAAAGAAGTTTGCGTCTGTCCCCTGCTGAAGCTATAGATAAAATACAACTCAATCAAACAATACAACTATAGCTATATTATAGCTATGAAATACAACAGTCTGTTGTTAACATGTAGATAACAGAAATCCTTATTATGTTCTTAAGGTATATAATATCGTTCCAGACATATGGTACCAACTACTGGACCTATGCTTACAATCATATTGACTTTATTAACATATTTCCTATTGATATGGTCATTAAGTTTATATGTCTGGCCCGAGTATGTTGTTCCCTAATCCAAAACATTAACAAAAACCTTAACATTTAAATCAAAGATGTTTTTTCCAATACATCTACAATGAGAAATAGAGGTACAAATATTTAACGAGTTGAGTTCAGTCTTTATGTCTTAGTTCACAAAGGTTTTGTCCGACTATAAACTTTATGAATAGCGTTATGACCCGTGTGACAAATGTGGGATTCGGTAATGTACTTCTTTATGAAAGAAACATCGTTTACGCTGATACTTGTCTGAAGCCGAAGAAAGAACTGCATTGATTAAATGTTTTGCAAAGCTTCGTTAATTTCAGACGCGCGGACTCACCCATAACAATTATACAAAATAATTTATCAAATAATGATACTAAATGAAATGATACATTGTGCTACATAGAATTTCTACTTTCAAAGACAGACCAACCCAGCGATTCATCTCATATTTGCATGGACGCCATAGATAATGCAATGGTCCTGTTTGACATGTCGCCGTAACACAAAGCACAAGCCCCATGTATTTGTCGTAAACATGTCAGCTACAATGTCTGACGAAAGTTCGTTAATTTTTGAGTTTCTATTAGAGAGACTTGGCCTAGTTTAAAGTTAGGCAAGATTCGGAACTCTTTTCAAAATTCGAAATCGATTGAAAAGCCATGGTAATAGCTACAACAACAAAAATGGTATAAATACCCCGGCAGCCATCAAACACGGCACCCGCTTCAAAAATTATTATAACTTTTTTGGACACACTTTGGATAACATTTAAATTTCAAATTTTCTAACATGGTGAGGAAATATATTTGTGTTTTTATTTACTGTTTATTATAAAATGTTTTGTCTAGATTGACTTAAAGATGTTACCATGCGTTGCATTTATGAGTTTATGAGATATACATATTGTTTTAAATTACTGCAAAAACATATTATTTGTCAACAATAAAAAATCACGAAAAAATAGTTTTTATATTAAACTGTTTTATTTACAAATTAAAATTATACTTTAAATTGTTAACATCTTTTAGAACAAACGCGTAAAATATTTACGAACGTAGAAAGTAATTAATATAAAGTATGTTTTAGATACTTTAAAAACAAATCTAAACAAATTCCATTATTATTCAATGTTTTTTTTTTAAATTCGGAGTTGAAGTTGAACTCTCACAGATTGAACGTTTTGGCAGCTTTTTTATGTTTTGTCTAGGAACGAGCCATTTTTTTGCGAAAATGCACGGAAACCAGTTACATAAGACTGCCGACAAAAAAATAGATCGCAGATTTTTGTATTTAAGGTAAAAAATTGATGTTTTATGCATTTTTCTTAAACCGTTAGTAACGGTTTAAGAAATAAAACATTACTTTTCGCACGGAAAATGAAAATTGCGATCGGATCTTTTGTCAGCAATACTTTATCATTGGCTTGTAGATGTTTGAGCAAAAATTTGCTCTTTCCAAGAAAAAAATGGTAAAAACGGTAAATCTGTTTGCTGGTTTTCGATATAAATTAATCAGAATTATTTATAAGGATTTTGAGCGGAACTGCGATTTCATATGGATTATTTTCTTAAATAGATTTCATTTCATTATTGAACTCGAAAAAATATTTCTTTAAAATAAAGAAATGCAACAACAAAATTTAAGAAATCTGGAAAGTTTTCAGATATTTCTTCTGTCCGTTTTTGAGGAATGTCTTTTTATTTATTTAATTTTACTGCGTATTTGAAATTAATAATGCAATGAGAATGATTGAAAATAAATCATATTTTCAAAAGAATATCAATAAAATTAAATTTTGTGGTTGCTATAAGAAACGAGACTAGATCGTATAAGTTTTAGCAAAATCATATTCGAATGAAAAACCAACAACGGTTATTACAAACTTCATTCTACTGTAAATCATAAACTGTGATATATAAAGAAAAACTCAACTAGACTAATCTTAGCTTTAATTCCATCAATGTTATATAATAAATGCTAATAAAAATTACAATACTGCTGAAAATAAGTTGATTAGGGTTTCACCTTGCAATGAATACACTTCTACAATTCAAAAAGCATTATGTCGCTTACATGTTTTAAAAACATAGCTTGGTGTCTTAGGCATTCAGATTCTTATATGTATAAACATAATCAACCACCTAAGGAACTGTTTGCGAGTCAGCTAGTAGTCAAAAGTTATGGTCAAAAGTTATCAACATTATTAAATGGTTATTAAATGTGCAAACTAATTTACAGTTAAAGGAAATAAGTATGTACTTACAAAAATAAATAGTTTGATGTGACAACTTCGCATAACCATAATGTTTGTGTAAGGACATACTTACAATCGTTTAGTTGTTTAAATACTTATAATTGCGTAAGCTAACCAATATGTGGGTCAGCGACTTTTTATGTCCACCGGTTCACTTGATTTAAAAAAGAAACGACTGAAATAAATGTATTGACAAATTTGACGTATAGTGCCTTTTCATTGGACAAAAATGTATGTTGACCACTAACAATCTGTAAAATTTATGTATTTAAAAATAATGATATGCCGATCACGCAAACATGGATAGTTTAAAATTCAAAGTGTAATTCTATTCACATAATGATAATAACAATAGCTTGTTGTTAATTATAGGAAGTTTGTAGTACGCTCGTTTATATGGCGATTGAGAAAAAATGAAAACATTTGAATATTTTGTGTACAGTTAATACAGATGGCAAATAATGATAAAGCTGTTATTAGTGAACTTTGATATAAATATATGTCATATACCGCTGTTTTTGCAGTGATATTATGTTGCAGAAACTAAGGGAATGTTATATACAATTCGTGTTCTATCAAACATTTATTGTAAGACTGCCAGAAACCATTTAAAGTGTACCTGTGCGAGTGTGTCACTGTTATTGAAATAATATGAATAAAGAATGTTCCCTATTAAAATTAATAAATTCAAAGAAATGCTGTAGCTTTAAACTTATTGCATGTTGAGAGATAGGCTCTCAATTTTGTTATTACATGTAGAATAAATCTCAATGAAGGTCAGATAACCAAACGTGACAAAATAGGCAAGTCAGAGATAAACATGGTAGAAAACATATCAGTCCCTTTTTGGAAAAAAATGCCATGGAACTGAGAAAAGTGTTTTGTCGACATCGAATGCAAAATATTTGCTAAAATTCTATTTCGATATGGACAGATTTGTCGAAGGTTTTACACGGTATTACCAAACAAACCATGCTACCCTGTTTCATAGACTTTCGATTATAATAATAAATTATAATGATAAATTGTTGGTGATAGTTCTTTGATTTTGATTGGCATGTGCCCTTCTTTTTTAGATCCGTTGGTCATTATTAGTGTTCGGGTGTCTCCTGGTTTTCAGACATGGGGCAGAGGCGGGTAAGAACAGTTTATACGTTTTTGAAACATGTGTTTTTACGTGTTAAAGTGTCATCATGTTTCTCAGTGAACAATACATATATTTAAAAAAAATCACGGCAGTGTTTGCATGAATAGTTCAGCACCAAGTCATTGTGATTACTTAAACTGGTCTTCAGATCTAATTGATTGTAACATTTATTATGCTCAATGAACATTTCAAAATGTACTTGGAAAAAAATCGAGTTTTAAAAGATTTGAACTAAATGTGTACTTTTAAGAATAAATTCGTGCAATAAAATTTAGTTACTGATGTAACATTTTATTCTTTAAAATTTGTAAAGGTTAATTACGAAATATAAACTTGCTATCGTTTGGAAATAATATATTACCATTTTGAAATTAATTTGACTTAACTTTTAATATTTGCTAGTCGAGGGGTGAAAGCGAAAATGTTCTATCTTCTTCATTATTTAATGTTACTTAGAACCGTTTCGCATTCACCCCTCGTAGGATTCATGAGCATAATGTAGTTTTTTCACAAAACTGGGCGATCATGTTGTCGTTGTCAGTATATGGTACTTTATAGTTTAAACACAGCAATAAAAATAAATACAATTGCAGATAACATTTAAAGTGTATAAGTTAACTATTGCAATAACTTTGTTTTTTTAAGTATTATTTTCGCAAGACAACAGCTTAAATAACTTGCATTGTTCTATCGTGAAAACACAATTTAGTTTATCAATTAATGCTTTTACCATGCAGCTTTATGGCCATCTGCCTTTAACCTGCTTACGTCCCATATCACATAATTGAGCATTGCTCTTTTTACTGTATGAATATTATATATCTTAACTTTCTGGAATTTAAAATGATTGATCTTTATTATAATCACCAATTTTTATTCAGTAGAAACAAATTAATTAAATGTGCTTGATACCTTTTAAGAACTTGCGAGAATTCGGGGCGGAATGTTTGTCCTTGTATAGCATATTCTTATTAATTTTATATTCAATGTCAACTCTTTGAGGTTATATCTTAAAGTAATAATTTAACCGTGTTTGTTCAAGCTGTTGCGGACACGACCTGCGGTGCTAACGGAAATGAATGTGCCAACATTGCAAACTCGTTTTGTGACGTCACCAATTCCGTCTGTAAATGTGTCGACATTGCCACTGAGGATGCTGCCACTAATACATGCCCTCTCACAGGTAATACTTTATGTTTATGTTTAAGGAGTCTAACCTTTAAATATGCCAGTTTTCAATGTTCAATTAAACTTAATGTAAAATTTCGATGCTTGGTCATCCCAATTTTGATATCATTATTTGTTTGCCGAAATGTTGAATCAATGACTGAAAATGCATCATTCATAAAGAATTCGGACGTAAATGACGTATTTTGCAATGTTTGAAGACTAAATCAACGTAGCACAAAAAACGCACAATTATTTGGACTCATAGTTAAAAATTCACATATGAATTAATGTACCACTACAACAAGTCGACGCCATAGTATATGCCTATAACTGAAGAACTTACTGTCATACGTAAGATCGCTAAATTCTATAAGGTAATGTGCTTGTCAGGAATTTAGTTGTGGATGGTGATTAAATTTGTATATCTATGCAAACAGTACATCAAATAAGGTTTGAAGAGGTATAAACATTTTGCTACGTTGATTTTCGAGATCTTTGTGTTTTGGGTGTCAAATCAGTCAACTATCCGTTTAAATCATAGAATATGTAAACATTGACAAATAAATACAGCAAAAATGCATATCAATGATTTTTTTTTATGTCTGCGCCCTATATAATACGTTGGTATCATTTGGAAAGATGTTGGTTTCTTATGTCTTATATTATGGATATGAATTACCGAAACAAATTATTTTAGACGAAGCCATTGCAGTTTTTATTTTTATTTTAAAGGAAATCGACATTTTAAAAAAAAAAAAAAACAGCATTATTTCAAAACCACAAAATTTCATTTGTAATATTTGTTAAGTATAATTTAACACTTTCCTTCTCTACAAATGATACCAATTAAATAAAGAATAGGGTCACCAGGCAAAACAGGCATTAAACGGATAGTTCTTACCAGAGTTGAAAAACAAAGTTGAGTAGTTCTTGTTAATATTATTGAATTACCAATCTTATGTCCGCCAATCATTAAACATAAGACTATAGAGATCTTAAAAAATCTAAAACAATAAACATTTTAAGTAAAACATATGGGGGATAACTAGAAACATCGTCTTTTGAATATTAAGTAGTTGTTAAATCTACATTTTTGCCTCAAATTTCCTTTAAATGAAGAATAAATGAAGAATAAAACAAAAATAACGCACACACACACATTAATTTTTACCTCTAAACTATGACAATACGGCAATTTTTGAAATAACAACAACAATTGCAAAGTTGACCTGCATCTTTTTGCATATAATTAAGTAATTTAAGTTGTATTCAATTTATATGTTGCCGTCTGAATACAACTGAAAATGGAGCGCAAAAAATGGTCATAATTGTTGGCAGGAGTTAAATTCGTGTCTATCTAGATTCGGAGGGATATGGAATGTTCGAATATGGTACGAAATGGGTAGGATATATTAGTTTAAAATGAAATCAACAATGTATGCGTAATAGGTATATTTCATGTGTTTCCGGTGCGATTAAAAAAGTCCAATACGAGAGTAGATGCAAGGTTGAAAAGCTACGCAGCATGCCAGACGGCCCAATTTAACAACCGTACCCGAAACACGTTATACACATTGATCCTTTTTATTACATACTTTTACCTTTCAAATGATATTAAATTTGACATTAAACTACAGTTTCTCTACATTTTACAAACATTCGTTTGTGTCATGAATTACTGACGTCATGGCACACAAAAGTTTGAAATCACAGTCGATGTCAAACTATTCGTAAGAGAATTGAATAAACTCATAAATTAAACTATAAAAAAACATATTTCAACTCGTGAACACCTAAAGTGACGTACAGGTTTTGTTGCAGGTGACTCATATTCCCATGGAGTGGAGGATTGATTTATGAAGCACTGGTCAAATGACCGAAAAAAAAGTAATGCAATAAAGTATGCTAAATGTTGGTATTATTATTGATTTTGTTATGTCGAACAATATGTTGCAGCTTGTCCAAATGGTGCCAGTGACTGCTCAGCAGATACCAATTCTGAATGTTCCGCAACAACCACTACGTGTACATGTAAGGCTGCATACCATCTCGACGGCGCTGACGATGCAAACCTCTGTGTTGGCAAACGTACGTATCCATTTGCCTTAGACCAGGCATATGTTTTCAATTATTTTGAATAAATTATTTACACTTTATTAAATTTCCATTTTATGAGTCCTATGGTCATCTAAAGGTCATTTAAACTATTGCAATCAATTCAATTTATTCAAAGACACACTAAATATTATGTCTGCTTAAGCTTCCAGTATCTTCCAATACTAATTTTGAGCAACTCATTTATATTGGAAATGCTTATTTTAATTTTGTCCGAAATAATAGGACTGTTTACAAGTCGATCGATTTTTGTTAATAAACTAAGTACAATATCTATTCGTATAAAAATTCGTATGATATTTAGATTTTTTATAAAAAAAATAATCAATAAAAGTCTTGATATTGTATTAATACTCTCTTATAGCAGCATGTTTCAGGCTTAACTCAATCCAATATTTCAGCCGTTGGCGAAACATGTGCATTAGGAGAGTGTTCCGGGCTTACTGGCCAGGTTTGCGACAATACATTGGCCAGTCCAGTATGCGCATGTGCTGAAGGTTTTAAGAATGTCGGCGGCACCTGCACAATAAATGGTACTCTTTCGTTGTAGTTCAGTCTCTAAGAAGCGTCTGATTGCCATAGTCTATAATATTTTATATACTTTAGCTAACATCTCGTAATCAGGACTTAATAGGGAAATTTCATCTCCTAATTACGAGATAATCAATTATTATTTTAAATAACCTCCAAATCGAGGGGCGAATGCGAAAAGGTTCTAAGTGACATTAAATAAAGAAGAAGATAAAACCTTTTCGCTTTTACCCCTCGAAATATGGGGCCATTCATTAAAACATAGTATATACTGTGGCACTAGAACGCTTTCATACACTTAAGTATATGGGAACAAATTTCATGTATGCATTGATATTGTCTCTATAAGATGACAAACGATCAACACTGCTTTTTTGCATTAAGCTTGCAATACACCAAAACAAAACGGCATATTTTATAGTAAATATGATGACTAACCATCATTATATAAATACGCACAACTACGTAACAAACCCATCTTAATGTTAACATACTCTATCAAAACAAAAGAACAATGTATCATATTGAATCCAATTCAATATGAATTGCTTATTCTATGGTTAAATTATGTGAAGTTTGGTTTATTAGTTATGATTTGTTAAACGGTTAAACTGAAGGTGTTTTTGTATGCTCTTTCTTTCATAAATAATCATTTTATCTTTAAAAACCGTTAATAAAGATCAGTGTCATGGGGTATCCTATGATATCCATTGATTTGTTCAAATGTATATATGGAAATTGTTGTATCGATTCTTTGGAGTAAACTATTTAAAGTTTATACATGAACGGTTCCAATACTGTTGGCAAAGGTATACAAGCAAGGAAATACACTTTTAAAATTGTATTTATCCATGCATTGTTGAGACATTTTAGTGGATACAAGTCTTAAAAACACATCAAAGTTTTAGAAATGAATCATTTCGTAAATAGAACGTTCTGGTTTAATAGTTCTAAATCATGTAGGAATTTTAAATCTTAACTCAAATATGAATACCCGAAAAGCTTCGCTTGCGTATTATACTGAATTCCTGTCGCACCCACCACTAACAGGATAACAGCACTAGATGATTTAGGGGTTCGGGGGGGGGGGGGCATCCGGAGCACCTACTCCTCCTCAATTTGTCCCAACGTTATGGTTACATCAGAGAGAAAAAGTAATATAAACATAAAACGGTCAAAATTCATAATTCCGCTCTTGAAATCGTTAAAAAAGAAGGAGAGGAAGGGGTTACACACCCCCATTCCAACATTTTAAACCATTTCAATTTCGTTTTCTAGAGACGAGAACATGTTTAAAGGTTGTGCCCCAAAGTTACGCCTCCATCTAATGTCCATAACTTACAACCATCAAAACAAAAAACGAAACATTGTACATCACTTAAACCAGAACTTCTAGCGAACAAACGTTGCGGGTGTTACAGATTCTAAAACCTTTTTATACTTTTAATGAGGATATGCCGGTTTTGTATCAATCCTGACGTATTAAACTTATAATCTGCACTTATCAGGTACGAATCTTACGCTTAAGCATATAAATACACATTCATTTACAGCTGTTGGGGACACGTGTACAGCATCCGGGTACGAATGCACGTATATTTCTAATGCCTTCTGCAGTACTTCAGCGTGTGCGTGTGGAGCAGCCTTTACCGCGGCTAGTTGTGCTGGAGCTGGTGAGAATTTTCTTGTTCAGTGCAAGATGGACAAAAAGAGCAATAGTTTATACAGAATCTGTTGTGTACACTTTGTATGTTGATACACACGGCACACTATGAATTAATTTAAGACCTTGTTTTCTTTGTGTATTATATACATTTATATATTTCACAAATAATAATCATAATGTGGATAAACATACTTGCTACTGGCTGCAAGGAAACGATTATTATTCATGTAGTCAAACGTACTGACTTACCACAAAATATCACAATAATTATAGGTGTAATTAAGTTTATATTTTTGTAATAGTTTGAAACTAAATAAAATGTTTTTCATTGCACCAGTACATTATACCCGTTATTAAAGGGTCGTTTTGAAGTACACACGGCTTCATGTACCACAGAGTTTGAGATGGATGTAACAGACATGAACATATCATAGATATAATATGGATATTTATATCGTTTCATAAAATGTTTCGTATTTCCTTCCAATCGTTAAAGCTTTTTTATCAGTGTTAAGATCTATCTTGATTTTACTTAAACTCTAATTGGTTTAATAAAAATAAAATCGATATGTGCACGAAACACAGCTCCGAATGTTATACTCAACGTTTTTACTGACAGGTCAAAACTATTTTAACCATTTACGGAGAACAGTTATAAGATAATGAGCGTTTTCGACTTACAACGTCGTCAACGCGATCCATACTGATACTCGACTTTAAGCTGTATACAGCGGTTTGGATTTATCAATTGGTTTAAGGTCATTGTTTTAAAACGACTGATCTGTTTATTTAATTGCTATAATGCCGATGTGTCTACATAATGTCAATATCTACTTTGATAAAACATATTAAGAACAATTACATTGTAAGAATATATTTATGATTACTTTTAATTATGGACAAGATTGTATCTTTCAGAAATTTACGCAATCAAACTGACTTCAGCTTCTATAAAACAAAAATCGTGAAAGTAGTATCAAATATATTACTAGTTTCATTTCATTTATATCAAATACTATTGATGTAACTGTTACATTTTAGATTGTACCTCCACGCTAACCGCCGGTTGTATTGAGCTGGACCCCAACTCTGAGTGCGTTTCAAATGCATGTGCCTGTAAGGCGAACTATGCCTTATCTTTAAAAGGAACTAGCGGCCTTTGTCAGCCAGGTATTAAGTTCTGTTTTAAAGAAAACATTTTCAGTACAATGTTTAAGTAACCACATGTGTTTGTGGAATTAATATCATCACAACAAACTTGACATTTTGTGCACATCTATTGTTGAGTATTTAATAATTAAAGTAAAACAAGAATAAAATATTCTGTTTATTCGGACTAGTGAAAGAGCCGTTGAGTTTTTTTTGTTGTACAGCAGTCAACGGCCATGAGATTTTGATGCCAAAACATTCTTTGTAGTTTCCGCATTGATGTGAAGTACGTATAAAATTATATATAGGTTTTTAGTCAATTCATTGTGGTTTGTCATGGTTTGTAATGGTTGTATGTTTTTCTCAAGGTGTTGGTGCTACCTGTACGGCATCTGGAAGTGAATGTCAGCACCTGCTGGGAGGATATTGTGACACAACAGCAACTCCAGTCTGCGCATGTGCCGATATTATGCCGGCGAGTGGAGATGTGTGTGTATCCACAAGTAATAACCTATAAGTTTTCCATCTAGTACAGTTACTTTGTATTTCTAAATTAAATTTAGTTGTTGCTAACCAATGATATGTGTCATGCATACTGATCTTTTGAGGATAAATATATGCTACTTTTTATATGGTTTATGATAAAAACGATGAAAGTTCAATTATAGTATATGTACATTAATTTAAAGAAAACATTTGTTACAGTTTCACAAACCATTGTTTCATCGGAGTGTGTACTATTTACAATAAAACAACGCTAAAAACCTCAATAAAGATAAATTATAATTATCAAAACAAAGATCTTTTCTCTCTCTGTTTTTAATGTTGATGTTTACTTTATACCAGGCTGTACTGCGGATTCCGACTGTACAGCTGATACTAACTCGGAGTGCATAAAGGACATGTGTGTGTGCAAATCAGGCTACGCACTTGATGGGACATCAAAATCGTGTGTTGCGACAGGTAATGCGGTTTATTTATATTATTTGCTTTTAAAATTCAAGTAATATTTACATTCGTTCACATGACAGATAAAACAAAAATATGGAAAGCGTAAAACATAATATAAAGAAAATGTGCCCAGCTTATTAACATCTTAATGCTGGAAAAATGTTAATTTTATTACTTCTTTTCCATCAATCTGTTATGGGTTTAATACAAATGTAATACACACTGGAATATAACGAGTGAAGACCCTTTAATTCAAAATATATAATGAGGTTAAGTTATCGTTGATAAAAACAGAATTTATAGCAGTAGTCACACAAATTGTTTTGATGTCGCATTCTTTTTATAGTAATTATCTTTTTTTAAATGTTTATCTTTTTCATGTAGGCGGCAGCAATGCGATCACGGCATCGATCGCTGTCATGCTGATGAGCCTGCTAGTCAGTGTTCTGCAGCATTGAAATGCTACACAGTTTCCTTCTCCGGTGTACAGAACATGGACAACGTTTATGGACTTGGGATAACATTGGTAATGGACTATCTGTGGACACACTTTTCAAACAGATATATGTGCATTTCATAAAATGTGGTATTTAAAATCAAGTGGGATTCCTGCGTGAGAAAAGATGTCATTTGATGCTTCTGGTCAACATCTGTAAACTAAAATAGTATTTTGTTTTCTATTTACTTTTTAATTGGATTAATGTATTCATTGAACAGCTCATCCGCTGTTCAACTTTGTAAGAAGACGCATCATACATATGACATATATGATCGTAAGGAAACCGCTTTGTTAACAGCATTATTGAAAAGTTTCGATTACTTGAAACAAATTGAAACAAACACAAACAACTGTCATCTCATTTCAACACAAATAACTAGATTTTCGCTGTTTTATTGCTGACATCATACATAGCAAAACATCTGCTTCTTTATCAAAAGACTAAGGAATGTTATAATATATCAAGTCTGAAAAGTACTACACTTTCATTGTTCAGATTTGGTCGAGCTCAGGTTAACACCAAAGTTCCCGAATCGTGGATGGTGTTTCTTCTTTATTCTTGTGTGCGGTGTGTGTTTATCAACAGTTTTGTTATAAAATTATTGTTAAATGTGGTTGTTGTTTCAAATGATAACATGTTGAATTGACGAGGTCAAAGTTTATGTTGTACAAATATTCATTTTAAATTTGGAAGATCATGATAACCAGGATTGCATGTTGAAATACCAGTATGTAGTTTATAACTTATCTTTGATACAAAAAGAAAAGAAAACACAGACTATATTCCATTATGCATATCAATATGTTGTTTGTTAAAGCTAACAATTAAAATGAACCAACCAATATCAGTTGTTTTTATTCCTTGTTTATTATTTAGATTTCACTGTACTGCAAATAAGTTCAAACTCAACGACAGAATGTCGACATTAAACTGCACCAAAACAAGCGCTAAAATACCACTGTTGGAACATTTTCAAACTTGTTATATCAGCACAAAATCAATTATTAAATAAGTACTGATATATTGGCGGACTAAAGAGCTAGAGCATACTTATTTATTTTGTCAAAACAATATTCGGTCTATAAATCAGGATTAAATTGTAGTTAACAACGTTGTTAACGTCAAAGTTGTTAACTCTGAAATCTAAACTGCTCTGGAAGTTAAATTACAACACCCGTGATCTACAGTATTTGCAACTAGGTTTGAGAAAACTATTTCAGCCGTACCTGCTTTATTTAAGCATATAAGCTTATCGTGAAACAGCGCACGTTTAAAAGTGAACAACAAAGTTAACAAAGCTCTTAATAATCGGCCAAATTATCATGTTTGTTTCGTTGGTTAAATTATGGACAACCTTTAAGATCATTATGATATCGGAAGAATCTCTTAAAGGTAGAAATAATCTCAATGGGCAAACATTCATCGGCATTCCTACAGAAAGCCGCACTTCCAATTGAAAGGGATACTAGTATAACATTATCACGTCTGAAATACAATCAGGCAGTTCCTTGAAGACAGTAGGTAGACTATGAAGTTTTAAAAAACGAATCAGTGACCTTCTTAGGTAATCGGAGATATATCATGCAATTAATGTCCAAAGTCATTGAAACAGTCATCTTGATGTCAGTGTAAATATGGCTCTTTATTCTTACAAAGAAATAATTAGATGTTAAACATAACGAGTTCCGGTTTAATAAAGGCAAATCAGATGGGACATGAAATTAAAATTGTTGTATTTAAACATGATATAATCTTAGAAACATGAGTTTCATCAATTTATAAGATAATAAACAAAGTAATGGTAATACTTATTACTGAATGACTAGTACAAACAAGTAAAATAAACGAAGGTCAGATTCACAGAGTGACCGCAGAACAACAGTAAAAATAATTCTTCTACTTCATATTAAACTTTGGAGATAAACAAATCAGGGGGGTTAAGACTTTACCCTTCTTAGAAACATTAGTCTACTAACCTCGTCTAGTGGCGTTTGACAGTTAACATACAACAGTGAACAAATATGAGAAGGCAACCTTGACCGAATGAGAGCCATTGAAACATATTTGACATAAATCGTTTTTCATCAATGTCAAGAATGGAAAAAATGAACACAAGGTCAGGAACCATCATCCAGCTAGTGGTTAGATTTTACAAATAACAAATTTGAGTTTAAACAGCTGTTAATGGAGAACAATACTTTTCACAGTACGACTGTAACCTTAAAGGCACTCTCTCCTTGACAGGAGAATACACGATATGTTTCAACGGAGCTAAATCGGAACACAAACTTGTCTATGTTCGGGGATCTGTACTAGTACGTTAGCGCACTAGTATCACATCGTTAAGAACGGTGGTAGATCGTCAGGACACCGTCAGAACATCGGCGAAAATAACGGCCGCCGATGGTATGAAGTTTTGAAAATGAAAAATACGCAGCTGTAGGATTATTAGTTTTGAGAGCCAGCCGACTTCGAAAGAAGTACGGCATAAAGTATTATATTCGGCACACAAAGGTCGTCTAGGAATTTGAAATGAAACAGTCTTTTATACTTAATACACGAGTTTGGTGGCTAAATATGGACGACACTCAATAAATAAAGGTGAAACATTGTCATTGTTGTCAAATTGTCAGCAGGTAGATATCACTAGAACCCATTCGCTCAACTGAAGTACCATCGAAACCGTGGGAATACATAGCGTGTGATCTATTAGGGCCCATTGGATCGTCAGATGAATATCAATATGTGCTTATAGTGTTGTGTTTTCAAGGTTTGAACATATTTTTTCATGTGCAAAAAATAGTGATAAACGTAAACAACATTTATTCAATTGGTGTACTAAAAGACACATTTTAATGCCTTATATTTTCTTTTGAACTCAAACCATTTCGAAACATTACCCTATTAACTTATTCCATATACTTGTACCATCTTTAAAGATTTAAGGGGAAGACATCATGTCAAATATATATGACGTGCTTGTATTGGTGCCTTCCCATGTCGCAACATGTTGATGTGTATGCTTTGTATTTTGGGCCCGTCGCAATAAACACATGACCAGAACAAAACCACGTCTACTAAACAACAGCTCCACCACTTCTCAGCGGTCCAAAGAAAACAAGCCGACAGTTCCGTGATGGAGCTGTGCCTTCTGTTTGTTTGTGCACACGTTAGTTTGACTTATATTTTATGTGATATTTTTTATTGAATAGATATATTATGAAGAAAAGCGGAGAATGTGGTACCGTGAAATCTACAACATCTTTGCGACGGATTTATGCATTTTGAGATATGCGAGCCTTTTAACTACAATTCGGTGTTAACCAGGCCGTGTGAACATTCTAGTGTATGCAGATAACTGATGCGTGTAGTACTTATGCTGGAACACATCCAAACTTACAACCCTTCTAATAAAAGGAAACATACACATTTTTATCAAAATGGTTGCGCTCTTGCTCTAGTTAAGGCGCTTTTGTGCATTGGTTGCGCTGGAGTTAAAATTAGAATTTCGTTTTGCATCAATCTATATTGTGCCCCTTTACAGCTAAAATGTCACTTTTACGTTATTCAGCATACAAAATATATATTTTTGGAAGTTCCAAACATTATAGTTGACAATTTTTTAAGCATCCATCAAAGTAAGTAGAAACAGACGAACAGAATGAGAACCGTATAGAGGCTGTTAAACAGGGACATTTCCCGAGAGGATTACGGCAAAACAAAAAAGGTAAGTGCTGTTCAACCTTTTCCAAAATGATAATCGCATACAAATTTTCAAAAGAAAAGTTTAAAAACAAATGTTCAGTGATAAACATTTTTTACCTCCTCTCTATATATTTTTGTCTATTTTGAAACCATGACAAAACATTGTTTTCTATACCAATACGTTTTTGTTCATGTTATATAGGGTGCATTTTGGCAACTGCCAACCGAAATTGAAAACAATTCAAAGCAAATAATTTTGCATGTTGACAAATCATGCCAATAGTATAATGAAATAAACAGGCATAAGACCATTAGTCAAATATAAAAGTAAGCCCTGTTTGAGGGCAAAAGGCAATGACCCAAACAAAAATGACCACGGGACAAACATATAATCAAATAAAACAGACGATACAGTCGTCAAAATAGCTTTACAGATAAATGATGGGATCACTGCCTATGAGCGGTCAGTGAAACAAGAGTTCACTTAAGACAATGTCGAATCTCCAACAAAAAATATATTTATTATGTCAGGTTTTACATTGGTGAGTTTGCAGTTGTGGTGCAATGTTGACATTTTTCCGTTCTAATGCCAGTGAAAAAAGTTAAACAAAATTTGGTGTTGTTAAAGCTTTCAGCAATCATGGCCGCATAAATTATTTTGTTTGTTTTGAAACACATCTTTTAGCGTTCCATTTTACTCCTCGTTAAATAAGACCACACGAAATAAAACCACATACTGGGACAATTAAAACACATACACGAACAAGTGTTTGTTATGGACTCAAACTGTTTTTACCATTTGCATATAATTGCATATAATCTCCAACAACATATTCTATAGTCCATTGAAATAAAGCTATCACTTTTCCTACATCATCTTTGCGGCTACATTTGACCTACTGCCTACCATAATGTACTGGCGGCCAATATGAACACCGTAACTTTGCAGGTCGAGGGAAAAAGCATGGCTTATATTGCACATAGACCTTTATAAAACATTGAATGGGCAATAGTGTAAAGCTGCAAATATATGTAGCGATGGGGAGGACAAATATAATAATGCTGCAGTGTTATGCATAAATGGAAGGGGCAAGTAGTGTCAAACTGCAGAGTTTTATCATCAGCAGACGGAGGAAACCATTACTAATCAAACGGCAGTTCTACATAGGGTTTTGATCAATATTTACAAATATATATTTACACAATTATGTGTAGACACTGGGCGGTCAACTAATGTCCAGCTGTAGTTTTATGTAATATTGGACACGACAACAGTTATCAAGCTGCATTTAAATGTAGAGGTGTAGCTCTACTTCTAATTAAATATGATCGGACAATAAGTGTCATGCTAAGGTTATATAATGATATGGAGGGGACGAAAATGTTAAAGAGGTTCTACATACACAAAGAACCTTTTTGTGTTAAGCTGTTATTCTTTGTAGACGTCAAGGGAACATCACATATCAAGCTGCAAATCTATGTTGAGATGATCAGTCAACTACGTCTAAGCTGCAGTTTTATGTCGAGATAGACAGGCAACTCTTTCCAGGCTGCAGTTCAATGTCGAGATGGAAAAGAAAGTACTTCAAGGCTATACCACTCGTTATATTTAACAGATAGAGTGAAAAACAATTGTCAAGATGCAGACATGTGGAGAGTGAATGGGCATCTAATTTATTCTAGACAGCAGTTCTATGAAGAAAGCGTACAACTGTATAGAATTGAAGTGAACAACATTTGTCACGCTGCTATTTTACGTAGAGCATATGAACAAGAATCACAATCATAATCTATGTTAACTTGGCATGGGCAATGAGTTTCAACCTATATTTCTATGCAATATATGGACTCGACAATAAGGGTAACCAATCAGTTCTTTTTAAAGAGGGAGAAGGTAATAAGAGCCATAGTCAAGTTGACATGGACTGAACAGCTTACGTCAAGCAGCAGTTCTGTATATAGAAGGAGCGACCACTAGTGCCGGGTTGCAGTATTATGTAGAGATGTAAGGATTCCTTGTACAAGGTCGCAGTAGTTTGTAGAGAAGACAACTAATGCACGTTGCAGGTCAATATTGAGATTGAGTAGTCAACTAGTGTCTGGCTACAGTTATATGTTGAGATTGAGTTGACAACTAGTTCCAGGCAGCAATTTTATAAAAACATTGTAGTGCACAACAAGGTCAAGCTGCAGTGATGAAGTAGATGGAGTAGACAACTAGTGTCCGACTGTAGTTATATGTTGAGATGGAGTAGACATCTAGTGTCAGGCTGCAGTAGTTCTATGCAGATATGGAGAGGTTCACTGGGTTCAAGGTTCAGATCTATTTTGAATGGAGTGGATCACTGATGTCAAGTTGCAGTTAGGTAAATAAGATGGAGCGGACAACTAGTTTGATGCTGCAATCCTATGTAGTTATGGGGTTGGCAAAACGTGTCAGGCTGCAGTTTTAAAAAAAGATTGAGTTGACAACAAGTCGCATGCTAAAGTTTGATGTTGAGATAGAGTGGACAACTAGTATTAGACATAGCACTACATAGAGATGGAGTACACAACTAGTGTCAGCCATAGTACTACATAGAGATGGAGTAGACAACTAGTGTCAGACATAGTACTACATAGAGATAGAGTACACAACAAGTGTCAGACATAGCACTACATAGAGATGGAGTAGACAACTAGTACCAGACATAGTACTACATAGAGATGGAGTACAGAACTAGTGTCAGACATAGTACTACATAGAGATGGAGTAGACAACTAGTGTCAGACATAGTACTACATAGAGATGGAGTAGACAACTAGTATAAGACATAGCACTACATAGGGATGGAGTAGACAACTAGTATCAGACATAGTACTACATAGAGATGGAGTAGACAACTAGTGTCAGACATAGTACTACATAGAGATGGAGTAGACAACTAGTGTCAGACATAGTACTACATAGAGATGGAGTACACAACTAGTGTCAGACATAGTACTTCATAGAGATGGAGTAGACAACTAGTATCAGACATAATACTACAAAGAGATGGAGTGGACAACTAGTATCAGACAAAGTACTACATAGAGATGGAGTGGACAACTAGTATCACACATAGTACTACATAAAGATGGAGTAGACAACTAAAATCAGACATAATACTACATAGAGATGGAGTAGACAATTAGTATCAGACATAGAACTACAGAGAGATGGAGTAAACAACTATTGTCAGACATAGTACTACATAGAGATGGAGTAGACAACTAGTGTCAGACATAATACTACATAGAGATGAAGTAGACAACAACTGTCAGACATAGCACTACATAAAGATGGAGTAGACAACTAGTGTCAGACATAGTACTACACAGAGATGGAGTAGACAACTAGTGTCAGACATAGTACTACATAGAGATGGCGTAGACAACTAGTGTCAGACATAATACTTCATAGAGATGGAGTAGACAACTAGTGTCAGACATAATACTACATAGAGATGGATTAGACAACTAGTATCAGACATAGTACTACATTAAGATGGAGTAGACAACTAGTGTCAGGCTGAAGTTCTATGTAGAGGTGGTGTAGACAACTAGTGTCAGGCTGAAGTTTTATGTAGTAATAGAGTAGACAACTAGTGTCAGACATAGCACGCACTACAAATAGATGGAGTAGACAACTAGTATCAGACATAGCACTACATAGAGATGGAGTAGACAACTAGTGTCAGACATAGCACTACATAGAGATAGAGTAGACAACTAGTGTCAGATATAGCACTACATGGAGATGGAGTAGACAACTAGTGTCAGACATAGCACTACATTAAGATGGAGTAGACAACTAGTGTCAGACATACCACTACATAGAGATGTAGTAGACAACTAGTATCAGACATAGTACTACATAGAGATGGAGTAGACAACTAGTATCAGACAAAGTACTACATAGAGATGGAGTAGACAACAAGTGTCAGACTTATCACTACATAGAGATGGAGTAGACAACTAGTGTCAGGCTGAATTTCTATGTAGAAATGGAGTGGACAACTAGTATCAGACATAGCACTACATAGAGATGGAGTAGACAACTAGTGTCAGACATAGCACTACATAGAGATGGAGTAGACAACTAGTATCAGACATAGCACTACATAGAGATGGAGTAGACAACTAGTGTCACACATAGCTCTACATAGAGATGGAGTAGACAACTAGTATCAGACATAGCACTACATTGAGATGGAGTGGACAACTAGTATCAGGCTGAAGTTCTATGTATAAATGGAGTGGACAACTAATATCAGACATAGCACTTCATTGAGATGGAGTAGACAACTAGTGTCAGGCTGAAGTTCTATGTAGAAATGGAGTGGACAAATAATGTCAGACATAGCACTACATAGGGATAGAGTGGACAACTAGTATCAGACATAGCACTACATAGAGATGGAGTAGACAACTAGTGTCAGACATAGCACTACATAGAGATTGAGTGGACAACTATTATCAGACATAGCACTACATAGAGATGTAGTGGAGAACTAGTATCAGACATAGTACTACATAGAGATGGAGTGGACAACTAGTATCAGACATAGTACTACATAGAGATGTAGTAGACAAGTATTATTAGACATAGTACTACATAGAGATGGAGTGGACAACAAGTATCAGACATAGTACTACATAGAGATTGGGTAGACAACTAGTGTCAGACATAGCACTACATAGAGATGGAGTAGACAACTAGTGTCAGGCTGAAGTTCTATGTAGAAATAGAGTAGGCAACTAGTGTCAGACATAGTACTACATAGAGATGGAGTAGACAACTAGTATCAGACATAGCACTACATAGAGATGAAGTAGACAACTAATGTCAGACATACCACTACATAGAGATGGAGAAGAAAACTAGTGTCAGATATAGTACTACATAGAGATGGAGAAAACAACTAGTGTCAGACATAGTACTACATAGAGATGGAGTAGACAACTAGTATCAGACATATTACTACATAGACATGGAGTGGACAACTAGTATCAGACATAGCACTACATAGAGATGGAGTGGACAACTAGCATCAGACATAGTACTACATAGAAATGGAGTGGACAACTAGTATCAGACATAATACTACATAGAGATGGAGTAGACAACTAGTGTCATACATAACACTACATAGAGATGGAGTAGACAACTAGTGTCAGACATAGCACTACATAGAGATGGAGTAGACAACTAGTGTCAGGCTGAAGTTCTATGTAGAAATGGAGTAGACAACTAGTGTCAGACATAGTACTACATAGAGATGGAGTAGACAACTAGTATCAGACATAGTACTACATAGAGATGGAGTAGACAACTAGTGTCAGACATAGCACTACATAGGGATGGAGTAGACAACTAGTATCAGACATAGCACTACATAGAGATGGAGTAGACAACTAGTGTCAGACATAGCACTACATAGAGATGGAGTGGACAACTATTATCAGACATAGCACTACATAGAGATGGAGTGGAGAACTATTATCAGACATAGTACTACATAGAGATGGAGTGGACAACTAGTATCAGACATAGTACTACATAGAGATGTAGTAGACAACTAGTATTAGACATAGTACTACATAGAGATGGAGTGGACAACTAGGATCAGACATAGTACTACATAGAGATGGAGTAGACAACTAGTGTCAGACATAGTACTACATAGAGATGGAGTAGACAACTAGTGTCAGGCTGAAGTTCTATGTAGAAATACAGTAGGCAACTAGTGTCAGACATAGTACTACATAGAGATGGAGTAGACAAATAGTATCAGACAAAGCACTACATAGAGATGGAGTAGACAACTAATGTCAGACATGCCACTACATAGAGATGGAGAAGAAAACTAGTGTCAGACATAGTACTACATAGAGATGGAGAAGACAACTAGTGTCAGACATAGTACTACATAGAGATGGAGTAGACAACTAGTATCAGACATATTACTACATAGAGATGGAGTGGACAACTAGTATCAGACATAGCACTACATAGAGATGGAGTGGACAACTAGTATCAGACATAGTACTACATAGAAATGGAGTGGACAACTAGTATCAGACATAGTACTACATAGAGATGGAGTAGACAACTAGTGTCAGACATAGCACTACATAGAGATGGAGTAGACAACTAGTGTCCGACATAGCACTACATAGAGATGGAGTAGACAACTAGTGTCAGGCTGAAGTTCTATATAGAAATGGAGTAGACAACTAGTGTCAGACATAGTACTACATAGAGATGGAGTAGACAACTAGTATCAGACATAGCACTACATAGAGATGGAGTAGACAACTAGTGTCAGACATAGCACTACATAGAGATGGAGTAGACAACTAGTGTCAGACATAGCACTACATAGAGATGGAGTAGACAACTAGTGTCAGACATAGTACTACATAGAGATGGAGTAGACAACTAGTGTCAGACATAGTACTACATAGAGATGGAGTAGACAACTAGTATCAGACATAGTACTACATAGAGATGGGATATAGACAACTAGTGTCAGACAAAGTACTACACAGATATGGAGTAGACAACTAGTATCAGACATAGTACTAAATAGAGATGGTGTAGACAACTAGTTTCAGACATAGCACTACATAAAGATGGAGTAGATAACTAGTGTCAGGCTAAAGTTCTATGTAGAAATGGAGTGGACAACTAGCATCAGACATAGCACTACATAGAGATGGAGAAGACAACAAGTATCAGACATAGCACTACATAGAGATGGAGTAGACAACTAGTATCGGACATATTACTACATAGAGATGGAGTAGACAACTAGTGTCAGACAAAGCACTACATAGAGATGGAGTAGACAACTAGTATCAGACATAGTACTACATAGAGATGGGTTAGACAACTAGTTTCAGATATAGCACTACATAGAGATGGAGTAGATAACTAGTGTCAGGCTAAAGTTCAATGTAGAAATGGAGTGACAACTAATATCAGACATAGCACTTCATTTAGATGGAGTAGACAACTAGTGTCAGACATAGCACTACATAGAGATGGAGTAGACAACTAGTGTCAGGCATAGTACTAAATAGAGATGGAGTAGACAACTAGTATCAAACATAGTACTACATAGAGATAGAGTGGACAACTATTATCAGACATAGCAATGCATAGAGATGGAGTGGACAACTAGTATCAGACATAGTACTATATAGAGATGGAGTAGACAACTAGTATCAGACATAGCACTACATCGAAATGGAGTAGACAACTAGTATAAGACATAGTTCTACATAGAGATGGAGAAGACAAGTAGTGTCAGACATAGCACTACATACAGATGGAGTGGACAATTAGTATCAGACATAGCACTACATTGAGATGGAGTAGACAACTAGTGTCAGACATAGCACTACATAGAGATGGAGTAGAAAACTAGTATGAGACATAGCACTACATAGAGATGGAGTAGACAACTAGTGTCAGGCTGAAGTTCTATGTAGAAATGGAGTGGATAACTAGTATCAGACATAGCACTACATAGAGATGGAGTGGACAACTTGTATCAGACATAGCACTACATTGAAATGGAGTAGACAACTAGTATCAGACATAGTAATACATAGAGATGGAGTAGACAACTAGTGTCCGACATAGCACTATATAGATATGGAGTAGACAACTAGTGTCAGGCTGAAGTTCTATATAGAAATGGAGTAGACAACTAGTGTCAGACATAGTACTACATAGAGATGGATTAGACAACTAGTATCAGACATAACACTACATAGAGATGGAGTAGACAACTAGTGTCAGACGTAGCACTACATAGAGATGGAGTAGACAACTAGTGTCAGACATAGCACTACATAGAGATGGAGTGGACAACTATTATCAGACATAGCACTACATAGAGATGGAGTGGACAAATAGTATCAGACATAGTACTACATAGAGATGGAGTGGACAACTATTGTCAGACATAGTACTACATAGAGATGGAGTAGACAACTAGTATCAGACATAGTACTACATTAAGATGGAGTGGACAACTAGTATCAGACATAGTACTACATAGAGATGGAGTAGACAACTAGTGTCAGACATAGCACTACAGAGAGATGGAGTAGACAACTAGTGTCAGGCTGAAGTTCTATGTAGAAATAGAGTAGACAACTAATGTCAGACATACCACTACATAGAGATGGAGAAGACAACTAGTGTCAGACATAGTACTACATAGAGATGGAGAAGACAGCTAGTGTCAGAAATAGTACTACACTGAGATGGAGTAGACAACTAGTATCAGACATATCACTACATAGAGATGGAGTGGACAACTAGTATCAGACATAGCACTACATAGAGATGGAGTGGACAACTAGCATCAGATATAGTACTACATAGAAATGGAGTGGACAACTAGTATCAGACATAGTACTATATAGCGATGGAGTAGACAACTAGTGTCAGACATAGCTCTACATACAGATGGAGTGGACAATTAGTATCAGAAATAGCACTACATAGAGATGGAGTAGACAACTAGTATGAGACATAGCACTACATAGAGATAGAGTAGACAACTTGTGTCAGGCTGATGTTCTATGTAGAAATGGAGTGGATAACTAGTATCAGACATAGCACTACATAGAGATGGAGTGGACAACTAGTATCAGACATAGTACTACATAGAGATGGAGTAGACAACTAGTATCAGACATAGAACTACATAGAGATGGAGTAGACAACTAGTGTCCGACATAGCACTACATAGAGATTGAGTAGACAACTAGTGTCAGGCTGAAGTTCTATGTAGAAATGGAGTGGAGAACTAGTATCAGACATAGCACTACATAGAGATGGAGAAAACAACAAGTGTCAGACATAGCACTACATAGAGATGGATTAGACAACTAGTATCGGACATATCACTACAAAGAGATGGAGTAGACAACTAGTGTCAGACATAGCACTACATAGAGATGGAGTAGACAACTAGTATCAGACATAGCACTTCATTGAGATGGAGTGGACAACTAGTATCAGGCATAAGTTCTATGTAGAAATGGAGTGGACAACTAATATCAGACATAGCACTACATTGAGATGGAGTAGACAACTAGTGTCAGGCAGAAATTCTATGTATAAATGGAGTGGACAACTAGTATCAGACTTAGCACTACATAGAGATGGAGTAGACAACCAGTATCAGACATAGTACTACATAGAGATGGAGTAGACAACTAGTATTAGTGGAGTAGACAACTAGTATCAGACATAGAGATGGAGTAGAAAACTAGTGTTAGAAATAGCACTACAAAGACATGGAGTAGACAACTTGTATTAGACATAGCACTACATAGAGATGGAGTGGACAACTATTATCAGACATAGCACTACATAGAGATGGCGTGGACAACTAGTATCAGACAAAGTACTACATAGAGATGGAGTGGACAACAAGTATCAGACATAGTACTACAAAGAGATGGAGTGGACAACTAGTATCAGACATAGCACTACATAGAGATGGAGTAGACAACTAGTATCAGACAAAGTACTACATAGAGATGGAGTGGACAACTAGTATCAGACATAGTACTACATAGAGATGGAGTAGACAACTACTATCAGACATAGTACTACATAGAGATGGAGTAGACAACTAGTATCAGACAAAGTACTACATAGAGATGAAGTAGACAAATAGTTTCAGACAAAGTACTACATAGAGATGGAGTGGACAACAAGTATTAGACATAGCACTACATAGAGATGGAGTGGACAACTAGTATCAGACATAGCACTACATAGAGATGGAGTAGACAACTAGCATCAGACAAAGTACTACATAGAGATGAAGTAGACAAATAGTTTTAGACAAAGTACTACATAGAGATGGAGTGGACAACTAGTATCAAACATAGCACTACATAGAGATGGAGTGGACAACTAGTATCAGACATAGTACTACATAGAGATGGAGTAGACAACTAGTATCAGAGAAAGTACTACATAGAGATGGAGTGGACAACAAGTATCAGACATAGTACTACAAAGAGATGGAGTGGACAACTAGTATCAGACATAGCACTACATAGAGATGGAGTAGACAACTAGTATCAGACATAGTACTATATAGAGATGGAGTAGACAACTACTATCAGACATAGTACTACATAGAGATGGAGTAGACAACTAGTATCAGACAAAGTACTACATAGAGATGGAGTAGACAACTACTATCAGACATAGTACTACATAGAGATGGAGTAGACAACTAGTTTCAGACAAAGTACTACATAGAGATGGAGTGGACAACAAGTATCAAACATAGCACTACATAGAGATGGAGTGGACAACTAGTATCAGACAAAGTACTACATAGAGATGGAGTAGACAACTAGTATCAGACAAAGTACTACATAGAGATGGAGTGGACAACAAGTATCAGACATAGTACTACAAAGAGATGGAGTGGACAACTAGTATCAGACAAAGTACTACATAGAGATGGAGTGGACAACTAGTATCAAACATAGTACTACATAGAGATGGAGTAGACATCTACTATCAGACATAGTACTACATAGAGATGAAGTAGACAAATAGTTTCAGACAAAGTACTACATAGAGATGGAGTGGACAACTAGTATCAAACATAGTACTACATAGAGATGGAGTAGACAACTACTATCAGACAAAGTACTACATAGAGATGGAGTGGACAACTAGTATCAGACAAAGTACTACATAGAGATGGACTACAGATGGATTAAACAACTAGTGTCAGGCTGAAGTTCTATGTAGAAATAGAGTAGACAACTAATGTCAGACATACCACTACATAGAGATGGAGAAGACAACTAGTGTCAGACATAGTACTACATAGAGATGGAGAAGACAGTTAGTGTCAGAAATAGTACTACACTGAGATGGAGTAGACAACTAGTATCAGACATATCACTACATAGAGATGGAGTGGACAACTAGTATCAGACATAGCACTACATAGAGATGGAGTGGACAACTAGCATCAGATATAGTACTACATAGAAATGGAGTGGACAACTAGTATCAGACATAGTACTACATAGCGATGGAGTAGACAACTAGTGTGAGACATAGCTCTACATACAGATGGAGTGGATAATTAGTATCAGAAATAGCACCACATAGAGATGGAGTAGACAACTAGTATGAGACATAGCACTACATAGAGATGTATTAGTCAACTTGTGTCAGGCTGATGTTCTATGTAGAAATGGAGTGGATAACTAGTATCAGACATAGCACTACATAGAGATGGAGTAGACAACTAGTATCAGACATAGTACTACATAGAGATGGAGTAGACAACTAGTATCAGACATAGAACTACATAGAGATGGAGTAGAAAACTAGTGTCCGACATAGCACTACATAGAGATTGAGTAGACAACTAGTGTCAGGCTGAAGTTCTATGTAGAAATGGAGTAGACAACTAGTGTCAGACATAGTACTACATAGAGATGGAGTAGACAACTAGTATCAGACATAGCACTACAAAGAGATGGAGTAGACAACTAGTGTCAGACATAGCACTACATACAGAAGGAGTAGACAACTAGTGTCAGACATAGCACTACATAGAAATGGAGAAGAAAACTAGTGTCAGACATAGTACTACATAGAGATGGAGTAGACAACTAGTGTCAGACATAGTACTACATAATGATGGAGTAGACAACTAGTATCAGACATAGTACTACATAGAGATGGGGTAGATAACTAGTGTCAGACAAAGTACTACATAGAGATGGAGTAGAAAACTAGTATCAGACATAGTACTAAATAGAGATGGAGTAGATAACTAGTATCAGGCTAAAGTTCTATGTAGAAATGGAGTGGAGAACTAGTATCAGACATACCACTACATAGAGATGGAGAAAACAACAAGTGTCAGACATAGCACTACATAGAGATGGATTAGACAACTAGTATCGGACATATCACTACAAAGAGATGGAGTAGACAACTAGTGTCAGACATAGCACTACATAGAGATGGAGTAGACAACTAGTATCAGACATAGCACTTCATTGAGATGGAGTGGACAACTAGTATCAGGCAAAAGTTCTATGTAGAAATGGAGTGGACAACTAATATCAGACATAGCACTACATTGAGATGGAGTAGAAAACTAGTGTCAGGCTGAAATTCTATGTATAAATGGAGTGGACAACTAGTATCAGCCTTAGCACTACATAGAGATGGAGTAGACAACCAGTATCAGACATAGTACTACAGAGAGATGGAGTAGACAACTAGTATTAGTGGAGTAGACAACTAGTATCAGACATAGAGATGGAGTAGAAAACTAGTGTTAGAAATAGCACTACAAAGACATGGAGTAGACAACTAGTATTAGACATAGCACTACATAGAGATGGAGTGGACAACTATTATCAGACATAGCACTACATAGAGATGGCGTGGACAACTAGTATCAGACAAAGTACTACATAGAGATGAAGTGGACAACAAGTATCAGACATAGTACTACAAAGAGATGGAGTGGACAACTACTATCAGACATAGTACTACATAGAGATGGAGTAGACAACTAGTATCAGACAAAGAACTACATAGAGATGAAGTAGACAAATAGTTTCAGACAAAGTGCTACATAGAGATGGAGTGGACAACAGGTATTAGACATAGCACTATATAGAGATGGAGTGGACAACTAGTATCAGACATAGCACTACATAGAGATGGAGTAGACAACTAGTATCAGACAAAGTACTGCATAGGGATGAAGTAGACAAATAGTTTCAGACAAAGTACTACATAGAGATGGAGTGGACAACTAGTATCAAACATAGCACTACATAGAGATGGAGTGGACAACTAGTATCAGACAAAGTACTACATAGAGATGGAGTAGACAACTAGTATCAGAGAAAGTACTACATAGAGATGGAGTGGACAACAAGTATCAGACATAGTACTACAAAGAGATGGAGTGGACAAATAGTATCAGACATAGCACTACATAGAGATGGAGTAGACAACTAGTATCAGACATAGTACTACATAGAGATGGAGTAGACAACTACTATCAGACATAGTACTACATAGAGATGGAGTAGACAACTAGTATCAGACAAAGTACTACATAGAGATGGAGTAGACAACTACTATCAGACATAGTACTACATAGAGATGGAGTGGACAACTAGTATCAGACAAAGTACTACATAGAGATGGAGTGGACAAAAAGTATCAAACACAGCACTACATAGAGATGGAGTGGACAACTAGTATCAGACAAAGTACTACATAGAGATGGAGTAGACAACTAGTATCAGACAAAGTACTACATAGAGATGGAGTAGACAACTATTATCAGACAAAGTACTACATAGAGATGGAGTGGACAACTAGTGTCAGACATAGTACTACATAGAGATGGCGTGGACAACTACTATCAGACATAGCACTACATAGAGATGGAATGGACAACTTGTATCAGACATAGTACTACAAAGAGATGGAGTAGACAACTAGTATCAGACATAGTACTACATAGAGATGGAGTGGACAACTAGTATCAAACATAGTACTACATAGAGATGGCGTGGACAACTACTATCAGACATAGCACTACATAGAGATGGAATGGACAACTTGTATCAGACATAGTACTACAAAGAGATGGAGTAGACAACTAGTATCAGACATAGTACTACATAGAGATGGAGTAGACAACTAATATCAGACAAAGTACTACATAGCGATGGAGTAGACAACTAGTATTAGACATAGCACTACATAGAGATGGCGTGGACAACTATTATCAGACAAAGCACTACATAGAGATGGAGTAGACAACTAGTATCAGACAGACTACTACATAGAGATGGAGCGGACAACTAGTATCAGACATAGTACTACATAGAGATGGCGTGGACAACTATTATCAGACATAGCACTACATAGAGATGGAGTAGACAACTATTATCAGACAGAGTACTACATAGAGATGGAGTGGACAACTAGTATCAGACATAGTACTACATAGAGATGGCGTGGACAACTAGTATCAGACAAAGTACTACATAGAGATGGAGTAGACAACTACTATCAGACATAGCACTACATAGAGATGGAATGGACAACTTGTATCAGACATAGTACTACAAAGAGATGGAGTAGACAACTAGTATCAGACATAGTACTACATAGAGATGGAGTAGACAACTAGTGTCAGACATAGTACTACATAGAGATGGAATAGACAACTAGTATCAGACATAGTACTACATAGAGATGGGGTAGACAACTAGTGTCAGACAAAGTACTACATAGAGATGGAGTAGACAAATAGTATCAGACATAGCACTATATAGAGATGGAGTAGACAACTAGTATTAGTGGAGTAGACAACCAGTATCAGACATAGTACTACATAGAGATGGAGTAGACAACTAGTGTCAGACATAGCACTACATAGTCACGGAGTAGACAACTATTATCAGACATAGCACTACATAGAGATGGAGTGGACAACTAGTATCAGACATAGTACTACATAGAGATGGAGTGGACAACTAGTATCAGACATAGTACTACATAGAGATGGAGTGGACAACTAGTATCAGACATAGTACTACAAAGAGATGGAGTAGACAACTAGTATCAGACATAGTACTACATAGAGATGGAGTAGACAACTAGTATCAGACATATGACTACATATAGATGAAGTAGACAACTAGTGTCAGACATAGCACTACATAGAGATGGAGTGGACAACTAGTGTCAGGCTGAAGTTTTATGTAGAAATGGAATGGACAACTAATATCAGACATAGCACTACATTGAGATGGAGTAGACAACTAGTGACAGGCTGAAGTTCTATGTAGAAATGGAGTGGACAACTAGTATCAGACAAAGTACTACATAGAGATGGAGTAGACAACTACTATCAGACATAGCACTACATAGAGATGGAATGGACAACTTGTATCAGACATAGTACTACAAAGAGATGGAGTAGACAACTAGTATCAGACAAAGTACTACATAGAGATGGAGTAGACAACTAGTATTAGACATAGCACTACATAGAGATGGCGTGGACAACTATTATCAGACATAGCACTACATACAGATGGAGTAGACAACTAGTATCAGACAGACTACTACATAGAGATGGAGCGGACAACTAGTATCAGACATAGTCTACATAGAGATGGGCGTGGACAACTATTATCAGACATAGCA